>NC_060239.1:37905077-38208113 GCF_021155785.1 Neodiprion fabricii | reverse complement strand
GCTAATTTTTTTAATTAGTAGCCCTTCCGAAGCTTGTTATTAGTCGCCTCTTACTACAATTACACAGGCCCACAAATTAAAAAAAGTTTGTCGTGTTGTAGTCGAGACCCATCATTTTCCATTTATTTCGAACTGCTAAACACGAATCTAAAGTCGAAAGAAGGTGTCGATGGACCAATTTGGCCGTTGGGGCCAAAAAACTAGTTTTAATATTACTAAAAAAAGAGTACATGGGTAATTTTTTTTGTAAGTAACAGCCGTATACATCTGTTTGGGGTTATCGGAGTATAATTTGGCTTTTAGCGTTATCAAGGTTTGTAGCTTTTGGGATTATCGGGGTGTTGAGCTTTGGAGTTGATCGGACTTTTGGGTGATAGTGACACTTCACCGAGAGAAATTTTTAGTTCCGGTTACCGCTCGGTTCTTGACTATTTTCATTTTTTACCAGAATCGAGAAATATAGTTTTAGGTAGAAAATGAAAATGAGTTTTCTAGCTGTTACCGGAAAGTCTAGTATCCGTTACTATTCTTTCTCATTACCGTCACTGTTACTATATTTTCTTGTAACTGTTGCGAAAATTTATGCTCGTGCGACAGTAAATTGACGTTAAAGCCTTATTTAACTAAAAACGTAAAGTAGACCGAAGAAACTGATTTTGCGTTGTAATTACCAAAAAAGGATCGATAATAGCGCAAAATGTTTACGTGTACCTCATTTTTCGTAATTCCAACAATATTTAAACAGTTTTTTTAACGATACCTGGTTGACTGAATTTTTCTAGTTACTATAACAAATGAAACTTTTCTCAGTGTCGGATGTGACGTATTTGTACTATGTATAGATATAGATGAACGTTGGATGAAAAAAATTAAATGTTCTCATTTTTCGAATTAATTCTTCAACAACTAGGCTCTAGTGACCGAATTAGTTCACCGACGCCCACTTTGAACTCGGATTTGTGTTCAGCAGCCCGTCATACGTAAGAGCTATTGGATCTCAACCCCAGCATAAAATACCTTTTTTTGCGGGCCTGTATCATCAGCCCTACGATGCTACTACGTAAGAGCAATGATAGAAGCACGCGTGAATGAAGACTCACAATCAGTACTCGAATATCTGTGAGTACGATGTGTAAGGTGTAAGTAAGATGATTGTTACCTTAAAGTACTCGACGCCGACTGCCTTCCCGTCCTCGATTATTACTCTTGTGACAGTCGAGTTCAGGGAAACGTGTAGATTCTCACGGTTCCTGCTGGGCCGTAGATACGATGCGGCGCTGCTACGTCTGACTCCATTCTTACTAGTGGTTTGTGCCATTGCAAAACCACTCACCACGTCTCCGTTGAGATCTTGACTAATGCGGAATCCTGCCTCTTCCGCTGCTTTAAGCATAGCATTGGCAAAAGGAGGTTCATAGGGAAATCTCTCAACGGATAGTGGACCCCCCGTGGCGTGCCAGAATCTTCCAACTCTATCAATTTCACCGTTATCCTCCGCCTTGAGAAAGAAAGGTTTCACTTCATCCCATGTCCAGCCCTCATTACCCATCGCGGCCCAATTGTTGTAATCCGTTGGATTGCCCCTCAAATATACCATCCCGTTGTGCACCGTACATCCACCGAGAACTTTCGCCGCGGCGTACTCACAAGAACCGTTTTCTGAGAGGCAGGCGTACCTTTCGTTCGTGATTGTGTATCCCCAGCTCAAATTGGAACCTTACATGAGGCAGATATTTCATTTGTTTTCGTAGCATGTTTATAAATTTAATTCATTAGTCTTTCTCTAATACGTACCAGCTATGATTACGGCCGCACCCGGAATTTGTGCGGATGCAGGTTCGTCATCACCAGCTTCGAGAAGCAATATTTTCCAGTGCGAAATCTCGCTCAGTCTCGCGGCCACCACGGAACCTGCCGCACCACCTGAAACAGGAACCAGCTTTGAACAGCACTCACCACTTTCTTGTTCAGTTCTCAGGATATTTTGGAACTTTACAATGTATCACATGCGATTTACATGATCTGCGCAGTCCAAAAAATCTATCAACTGTTCTCGGACACCCTAGTCAATGAAGAAATCCTCTTCGCGACTACCGACGGAAATAAGGATCAGTATGAATTATCCACGCACGATTGCGATTGTTGTTTTTCAATGTTGCTAACGTTTTTGACATCCATTGCTTAATACTTACCGCCGGCTACGATGTAGTCATACTCGGGATCTGGTGTCTCGATGGGCGTCACGCGTTCGCATATTCCCGATATTTTTTCGTTCTTTCGTATGGCTGAGTCCAGAAAAGACATCAACGTGCCGGATTCACCGCACATGTCTACGAGAGTGGGACCTGGTAGCTGCCTCTCGTTACATGTTTGTGCCAAAGTTAGGTGATGAGTCATCGTTACAGACAACAATAAGATAAGTTGAAAATTGATATACATCTTGAATATTAGCTGTTATTGACATCAATTATATCTTTCCCTGTCACCCCGTTTTTCTAACGATTATCAATCAACTAGAATCACAGTAGAAGTTGTAATTGAAGTTTTTCTGCTAGAACTCACTTATCTTACGAACATCTCGCAGTATTTTAAATTTCATGGATGAATTCTTCAACCGGACTGACCGTCACCCTGTCATTTTATAAGTGTCATATGACGCACTGTTATTGGTTGTGACCTATGTGATAATACAATATTGGTATTAGTGCTCTGTTTGTGCCATATCGGTGCTTATTCAGGTTTTTGTATATTTTTTCTTTTATAAACATAAATCAATGAAAATACGTCACAATTGACAAGTGGGTTTTCTAAAGTCAAATGCGCCAGCTGTGCCCTCTAAATGTTTGATGTATAATCTCAATATTGTGCACGAACGGCATATTATCACCTGATTAAATGAACAACTACAGATTGTACAGACGCTTAGATTGATTTTGACCTTTTTGATATGCCTAGTAATTTTACGATCCGCAGTTTTGGATGCGCACAGTTGGCACTGCCAGCCACCCCCTGATGCCAAGAGTGCGTTCCTAAATTATCTGACAGCACTAAAAACTCCCTAGGACATAGGCTCAGCTACTCACGAACCTGGTAGCGCAAAAAAGATAAAAGATTGTTGACAGTACTGGGGACTTATATCGGAACACACCGCAAATAGCACGTGGAGAAAAGCTTGAAGACGCGCGGCTGGAAGTGTCAACGGTGCTGATACAAAAACCGTGGGTCCTAAACACGGAGTAGTAGGAAGGAGACAAGACTCTGCGATAAAACTTGTCCCCAGTTTTGAGGTAACGTAAGAGGAATTGTCTAAATGCGATTTGAGCGCCTCTTACGGAAAAAAAATGAAATTTTCGTTATAAAATGTAAAAAAAAAGGCGGCAATCGTAACCTATAAGCCTCCGTTTTATAAACATAATCCGTGAATTCGTAAAATACGCATCTGAAGTGACTAAAAAACAGTAAAAACCGAGTGATTGCTTTTCTAATCTCAACCGACATTAAATCCGAGGAAAAGGTTTGCAAACGGCGAATCGTAAGATCATATGGCGAAGGGGGTGAGTGCGCTATACGAGCTTACACCGCAAGAGGCGCTTAAATCTCACCTTGACAATTCTTCTTACGTTGCTCGAGTGTTGTCTCCTTCCTACTACTCCGTGGTCGTAAAATTACTAGGGATATCAAAGGGTTTAGAATCAATCTGAATCTCTGTAACTGTGAACAACGAGTTTATGCACTGAACAGAACGAAAATTGGTACAGAAGAAAAAATCACTGTTTATTTAGTTTGCAGTTTCTCTCTTATGGAGTTCCTCTGAAAATTCTGTGAGCTATTGATAAATTTTACCTATTTGTAATATATTTTTTAACATTCGTTGAGAATGTTTCATGTGAAATCCACTGCCTCCTCTCACCTTTATTTCTTTTATCTGAATACAATTATTTTTCATTTCAATACTACAAATCGACAGAAACATAACATCGATTTGTTGTGTCTAAAATACGAATGATACAGATACTAATTTTTCACTCTTTGAGTACATTTGAGCGTTATTAGAACAATTTACATATTCAGCGATCTTATCACCATCTCAAAATATTGAGAACATTAATTTTGAGTTTTTTTGTACAGCTGTCAGTTGAGATATCTATACGTTCCGACAACGCATTCTTAAAACTTTGTAGAATAGCTTACATAGAACATCTGCTGAGGTTGTTAGAAGCATCTGGGGAGCTTCTGGGGCGCTCTAGGGAAGCTCGCGATTCGGGACATAGGCTTTACGGTGGGGAACTTCAGGGAACTTCCCATGCGCTTCTGGCTGAGCTCGCGAACAGTTAACGGAAAGCTTTTGGTGCTGTCTGGGAAGTATTTTCAGAGCGATACTGCACAAAAGTACGATACACACGGTGTATTCCGTTACTTTTACGCAAGCGAAGCATCAAGATTCTGTCTTTTTTCATATTTGCCGGCCGCGTCGTGAAATCGAAACTCGTATCCAAATTAATGTTTCTTATGATTTTTCAGTCTATTTTTATTTCAGTGGGAAGACTCTAGCCCCAACTTCCTGGCGGGAATTTTGCCCCTGGACCCCTCTCACACCCAATTCTATGCTTCAATATCATTTTTATGTTATTGGGTTTTATGAAATAGCGTTTTTTTTTTCTCTCCATAGTTCTATATAATCTCGTGGGGCATTTTCCACCCACCGCATGAAAAACTAATGTTTACAACTCGGGCGCAGGATTTACGGCCTTGTTGTAAACAGCTCTAATTACCTGCCGAAGATTTTCACGAGAAATATATTAGTAGCCTGTCGAGCGGTATACGTTTTAAAGTACATCCAATTTAACACATTTCAATTATTATATTGTATAACAGAAACAAAATATATTGTAAGAATAAATTTAGATTGGATATCCTTGTTACGTCCCCCAGACTTCATATTCCTTTCCCACACTCTTAGTTACCTTACGCTCTGTAGTCTACTCTTATCGTCCGCGAGTCAGCAGATTCTTCTGTAACTCGCGGCTAGCTTGCCTCCTACATCCCGCAAAACAAGGCAGATCCATCCTAGCGCTCAAGCAAGACACCTATCCCTCTAAACCAAGACCATACCTTTTTCCCTCGACCGACTCCGTTGCATTGACTACTAATAAACAATCATATACTTATAATCGTTTACCTTCCTTTAGTACCGATCCCTTTCTATTCCATTCACTTCCTGCATTGGGAGTAGTAGCACGCGAGTGCATAGTCGATGTGAACGGACCCTATAATAGACAAATAACACCTTGGCTGGGCGTGGAGTAAGCTCCGATTACCGCTCATCGGAGCCTACGCATTCTACCCCGTAATATCATCCTTGTTTGATTCCGCAAAACTCTGCAGAGATTGATTCAGAAATTTTAACAATTTCTCAGAAGCTGAAAAAATGAGTAGCATACTTATGAAACTCTAAAGTGAGAGCAGAGATGAGTAGGGTGAGAGCTTAAACTTTAGCGTGCTTCGAAGTATCTGCATCCGTGCGTCTGCTGGTTTGAAATGTAAATCGAGATATCGATTGCGGAAAGTTTGCGTATCGCAAGTCGAACTATCGAAGTGCAAAAGCCAAACACGTGTCATACCTAACCTCAAAAAACAACGCGGTTGTCCAAAGCGGCTGTCTTCCAACTTGCCACTGCCTAGTGATGGGTGCCCCGAAAAAGGCAGGTAAGCGAAAGCAGGACCCAATCATTCCGAACAAATCAAATAAAGAAGAAGAAAGGGTAGAGAATGTCGAAGAACTTGAAGACGATGACGACTTGGACGAGAATTCGGTAAGACAGATAATCGAATCATTTAAATATGTATTAAACATCCTAGGTTAGGTTGAGTTGGGTCAGCTTTGAGCTTCAGTAAAAAATTGAAGCAGTAATCGTAACGCAAAGATCTGGTGTCATCACTGGTTCTCTTTGGCAATTTATTGTACACTACATGACACTCCGTGTATCCAGGATTTAGGATCGGAGGATTTTCTAGCCACCGATCAACTCGACGAGGACGATGACAGCACAGACGACGAAGTCGAAGGGGATAATGATGTTGTCGATTCTGATACTGAGAATGATCCAATTGTTTTTGGCTCTGATAACGATGATGAGGAACTAGAATTTGAATCTGACTCCGAAGAGTACGAGAAGGATGATGATTCTGTGAATGAAGAAGAGGAGGACGAAGAAGATTCGGAAGCAGAGAGTGACGGGTCTGTCAATTCCAAAGACAAAGTTAGTTCAGAATCTGGAAACGAGCAGTCAGAGGAAGAAGTTCGGCAGCCTAAAACAAATAACAAATCTTTAGTAAAGTCTAATAAGGAAAGCAATGGAAGTAACAAGCCAGCTAGAAATGTGAATAAAAAAGTAGTAAAACTAAACGATCATAGTGAGAAAAATTTGGAGAATGGTGTAAAACAGAATAAATCAAGTATTGTGAATAGTGGTCGCAATACAAGCGACCCAGCAGTTGAAAAACTGACTAGTAATGTCGACGAATATGAACAAGACAGTTCGGATGAAGAAGATATTCGAAATACCATTGGGAATATCCCCTTGCAATGGTACAACGAGTATCCTCACATCGGGTACGACTGGGACGGTAAAAAAATTTTAAAACCAGAGAAGGGAGATCAGCTGGATAACTTTTTGAAGAGAATGGAGGATCCAGATTTTTGGAGAACTGTGAAAGACCCCATGACGGGACAAGATGTAGTACTCAGCGAAGCTGACATAGAGCTCATAACAAGAATCCAGAAGCAAAAGATACCTGATGCTCAATTTGACGAGTACACAGTACGTTATTTGTTCCTTACCAGATTCTATTTAATACTTTCAACATATCTCTGAAATTTGTTTTGAAACTTTATTTTCCCATTACTTTTACAGCCTTGGGTCGAGTGGTTCACGTCCGAAGTGATGAAAACGCCATTGCGTAAATTTCCGGAGCACAAACGATCATTCTTGCCTTCAAAGTCAGAAGCAAAGAAAGTTTCCAAGCTGGTTCATGCTCTGAAAATGGGTTGGATAAAGTCAACAGTCGAAATGGAGAAGGAAAAACAGAAGAACAAGGAAAACAAAGATTTTTACATGCTGTGGCAGTCAGACGATCAGGCTGAGGAGATGCGGAGGATTCACAAGCACATACCGGCGCCAAAGAGGCATTTGCCTGGTCATGCAGAGAGCTATAATCCTCCGCCAGAGTATCTCTTTGACAAAAAAGAAATGAAGGAATGGAATAAGCTGAAGTCCACGCCATGGAAAAGGAAGCTTCACTTCATTCCACAGAAGTTTAATTCACTTCGTGAAGTCCCGGCTTATTCAAGATATATCAAAGAGCGGTTTCAGAGATGTTTGGACTTGTATCTTTGTCCAAGGGCTTTGAAAATGAGGCTTACCATTGACCCAGCCAGCTTGGTTCCACAGCTACCTAGTCCTCAAGATTTACAACCATTTCCCACTACTATGTCAATGGTCTTTAAGGGGCACACTGACATGATAAGATCCTTCACTGCCGAAGCTAAAGGCCAGTATATCGCTTCTGGCGGAGATGATATGACGCTTAAAAGTGAGTTGTTTTGTCGAAACTTTTTCATTGTAGGTCGATTGTAATTAAAGATTAAGGAAAAAATTTAAAACTGCGAATTAATGAATGAGTGAACATGTTTTCAGTATGGGAAATTGCAACTGGTAGATGTGTGAAGACCGTTCCTTGTGGAGGCATTATAAGAAGTGTTGCATGGTGTCCAAATCAAGCAATTTCGCTGATAGCCGTTGCTGCAGATCAGAAAGTTTTGTTAATCAACCCTGGAGTAGGGGATCACTTAATCACAAGCAAAACGGACCAGCTTCTAGAAATCATACCTCAAAGCGATGTAATAGGTAATAAATTTGTTAGCATATGTGACTGTAACTGAATCCAGGAAACTACTTTCCAATGTACTAAATTCTTTTTACTTGTATTTCAGTGAATGAGAGGGTAAGGACGGCAGTTCAGTGGGAACAGGCCGAAGGTGAAAATTGGCGAAATGGTATCAGAGTAATATTAAATCACTTTAAAGTTGTGAAGCAGGTGACTTGGCATGCGAGGGGTGACTATCTAGCCACCGTTATGCCCGATGGGCAGAACAGATCTGTTCTAATAAATCAGTTGTCAAAGAGGCGTTCGCAATTGCCATTCAGCAAGTCCAAGGGACTGGTACAATGTGTTTTGTTCCATCCCATTAGACCATTTTTATTTGTCGCGGTAAGTTGCCACATTGATCTTTGTGCTCGTGATTGTTTGAGTCACTTTTCCAATTGAGTAATTTAAACAAATTTTCAGACACAACGGAATGTTAGAATATACGACTTGGTTAAGCAGGAGATGGTCAAGAAACTGCTGTCTAATTCTATGTGGATATCAACAATGGCAATACATCCTGGTAATCAACACAGTTTCATATTTTTCTCCGCAACTTTGTGAAATTCGTCGTTGGTTCTTCTCCTAATAAATTGCTTGTGTGTTTAGGTGGCGACAACATCTTAGTAGGCACATATGATAGAAAAATGCTCTGGTTCGATCTGGATTTGAGCACAAAGCCCTATCAAACTTTACGATTGCATGGAACAGCCGTGCGTGGTGTAGCCTTCCACAAGCGTTATCCACTATTTGCCTCTGGAGCTGATGACAAAGGTCTGATTGTATCACACGGAATGGTGTACAAGTAAGTAAATCGGTATTATGTTTTTATTAAGCCACAAGAAACAACTTCTTATTCTTTTTTTTTTTTGTTCCTTACAGCGACCTTCTTCAAAACCCACTGATTGTGCCGCTAAAAAGACTGTGCAATCATGAGACTTACAACGATTTTGGTATTCTTGATGTCATGTTTCATCCAATACAACCCTGGCTATTTTCGGCTGGTGCAGATGCAACTATTCGTTTATACACGTAGTTTAATTATGGGTATGACATACAAGTTGTTTCAATTTCTGGCCGTATCGTTATGTTGTAATAAACATATTTTACTACATTTATCTACTGCTTGCATTTTTTGGACCTCGACCATTTACCCAAATTTCCATGATGTATGTTTGATGCTATGAATTCCTAGAAATTTAAGTGGAATGGAATGAATGGATCGGTAACTGTATTTATTTGTTATAACTTGTATCATTGTAAAATGTTATTTATTTCTGAAGCCATTTGTTTGGCGCATCGTTAAAAACGGATTAACGTTTTCTACAAAAGCTTGATATTGCTATATTAAACTGTTATGGATCATCTGAGATTATTTTTAGAAGTGCATTAATCATATATTCATTACGAAAAACATTTTTGCCACTTTTTCCGATATTACAACATGTGCATTATTACTAAACTTTAAGATTACCTTATCTACTGATTAAGTAGTTACAAAAGAATAACGTGCAAACACATTAAAGTAAACCTATAGGAACTTTTGGCTCGTAATTAATTGCAGAAATTACTTCATAGATGCCTGAATAATATAATAGGTAATATACGTATATATCCCAGGGTTTCATATATAAACTAAAATTATAAAGGTAAGAGGTTACACTTAAAAAAAATCTGTAATCGAACCATTCTACATGGTAGAATTTGACTGAAAATTCATACAATATCACCTCGAACTACCGAACGAGTACTTTAACGTAAACTTTGATGAAATACAAAAACGTAATATTAAAATTCAGTCCCCTGTATGTAAGTAATAACATAGAAGGAAAATATTTTTCATATTTTCCTGGTAACACATAATTAAACAACATATAATCTATTGATACAAAATTCAGGTTTCCTAATATATTTGGGACTTATTCATGCATGCAAAGTAGAATTTGATCTACGACTGCAATTTTAAGCATATTCATTTCTTCATCACACATATCATCGGGTATATCCGGAAATGTCCATATCCGATTCATTGTAGCATACTTCTTTCGAGACCAAAACATATAGCATTAATTCAAACTGATATTTGATTAATTTCTTTTGTTATAATGGACAGCTATGAATGTTACGGTATCTTCTGTTACTGTGTATTTTCTTTTTGAAATTCTAGTACAACAAGTACAATAACTTTCAAATTGGACTACATTGCCTGCATAGAGCGATACATTCACTATTCAACATTAGCAGGGCTTGTTTATACATGGCTAAAACTAAAGAGCAGTATATACGTTACAAACTCTGCATCATAAATATAAAAGCTATTACGTAAGGGGGGAATGCCCTAAGCACTGCCACTCTGGCTCTCCACATTCACACATCCTACCCGCATGACGGATTTGAAAAACTGTAACAATATGTCTGTTATCGTCAAATCTACAGCTGATATGTAATTCGTGAATTAAAAATGTGTAGAACTGATTGGCCCAACGTTGCCTCAAGTAAACTGACCTAGGATCTTGACATAAAACATTTTCTATAGCATGTTTCTGCTGGTCCGCTTTATCTCCTAGAATTTCGTTCAACTGTACCAAAGCTCGTTCATTAAATGTTACAGTTAACGCCGAAACACGCGATCTCGATATCCAATCTGGTATCCTTACATTAGAAGAATTTTCTTCCTGCCCCAAGTTCATGTGACCTCTACTTTCAATTCTAATGTTCTGACCATTCCCAGCATTCTGCGAAACTGCGGATCCAGCCATTCCTTGTATATTTGACAAAGTTTGCGACGTAAAACCTTCTTCGCCATCAGGCGCTTCTCTAATACCCATTCGAATTGGAGAATTATCAAGCCTCGAATTTGCTGCACGCAGGTCAATTAAATCTAAGTCAGTACTTATTCCGTCGGCACCGTCTAATAGCCTAGTATTTCGCGATATTTGATCAATGGGATTGTTAACCTCAGCATTTCTCGAATTGAAGGACATTGTTCTATTAGCTTGAGGATTCAGGTCGATATGTTGTATATTAAACACTGTATTCTCATTGTGCAATTCCAAAGTTCTGGGGACGATTCCACCATTTCTGGAATTATGTGTGGAATTTTGCATAGAATCTACAGTACTTTGTAGAGAAATTTCTGGACTCAATAATTCTCGTTCGTCAAATGAACCCAGGTCCGTATTTAGCCCGTTAGACATCTCCCTGTTCCCATCCAAGTTGCTGGTGCCAAGTGTGACGCTTCTATTATTATCAAATCCTGTGACAATATCTAAATTCCTATCAACTGGTCGGTAACAGTTTCTAGCTTCTAAGTAGTTACCGAATTCCGAATGTCCATCAAACTCTTCCGCCTGTAGTCTGAGTGCGATTTCCTCATCTCTAGAAATATCTGTGCCGTGCGCTGCACCATCAGTACTACCATAATGAGGTTCGTGTAACGTAGTTCTAAAGCCATTGCTCGTTTCAGATGCAACAAGATTTTGCCCGCTCAATCGTTCACTTGAATCCAAGTTTAGATTTGTCCTTTCATCAATATTTCCTCGCGATTCCCTATCAAGAATACCACTTCTCTCCAATTCTCTACTGCTGTACTTTTCAACGTACAACGGGTTGTCGTACTGCGGTATGTAAGGTTTGATGTCCAACACTGGTGTTTGGTCCACCATATCTACGCCCTCGAAGAAAATAGTGCAATTCACTATTTTTATGATTTTAACAAGGCTCAGGCCTATCGGACAAGGTCGGTGCGGTGATCTGGTCGAAAATACTCCGGTTCGTATTCCGTTTAGTCTGGGTGGCGCTACTTTAGCACGTACATGAGTTGACTCGTTCCTATGGAAGTGGAAGAGTATCCTAAAGAGAAAAATCACAGAAATTATGAAACACGCATAAGAAAAAAACCGTTACTTTTTTTTTAATAAATCGAGAACTGTTAGCACAGTAATGTTTCACCAATCCTTACCACATGTGTGAGAAGTCTTGAAGGCCATCTAAGGCATGTTCAGGATTGGTAAAGACAGAATTAAAAAGTGTTAATTTCCCTGGTGCCTTATCGCATATTCCAGGTTGTCGTGGCGTCCCTCGTTTGTTGGGAAACCAGGTTGACACGACTCCAATGGGCTTCAACTTGAGACCTTCATCTACTTCGTTGCTCGTGCTTGGCAAGGGTGTTTTCGAAATGTCTGGTTTTGACATGAACGACTTTTTCTCTGCTGTTCGCGATCCTACGAGGCGTTTGATGCCCTCGACGTCTTTATCATGGACGTAACGGAGATTACGTATCTGTTGCCTGAAATATTATGAAACCAATTCGGATTTTCAGTTCTATCAGAAATTCATTGACTTGTTATTTGCGCAAGTCGCTGTCGGCGAGTTTCTTGGTTATGTTATGTCACACACGTCATGAGCCAAAATGTGCAGCTCTCGGCCGTACGCGTTCGATTGTAAATAGAACGGGAAAGCGCAGCGAGGGAATAATTCCTACCTTAAATTGTTTATCTCTTTTCTCGCCGTATTCAACTGCGCCAGCAAGCATTTTGCATCGAAATCGGAATTTTGACATTTTCCTTCCATGATCGGAGTCTGAGATGGTCGGGAAGACAGCGAACAGCTGTTCTCAGTCTCAAACGATAAGGCTGGATTTTCATGAGTGTTATATGTCGCGACTGCAACTTGACGCGACAGCACTACGCCGTCGGCCAGAAAAGGCGCTCATGAAAATAAGTACCGACGGAACGGCAAAATGCCGCGCGTCGCAACCCACGTACTTAGGTCAATGGATGCCGATTACATTTTTATTCGAAGAATTGAAAAATCTAGGAAGTGTGGAGAAATGGAGAAAATGAAGAAGCGGGATAAAGTAAACGATGGCGTATTCGGACTGCGTGCGATGGATTGCTCGCGCAAATTTACGTCAATATACAGTATAGAGAAATAGATTTCGACATTCTTCAAACTAGTCCTAATTTCAACGAAATATCCACAGGGGGTAGCCTCACTTTTTTTTGACCAACAAAATCTTTTGTCTTAGAATCGATTCTTGTGACCTTTTCCCGACCAATTGGATCTCCAGGAACTCAGAAAACGCAGCAAAAAGAGCGTAGGACCAACAGTACAGAAATTACGTTGGAAAGAGCACCAGCTGAAAAATGTCGAACATTCAGGTTCCGGTTTTTTGGCTGTAACTTTTGACCCGCTGCTCGCAGCGTATTCCGACTGCGCCCAATCGATTTTTCTAGCAAAATTATATCGATATAGGGCGCCAAAGAATTGATTCCAGCACTTTTCAAAATCGGGAAAATTTTCGCCAAAAATACAAAGGGGTTAGCCTTACTTTTTTTTTGGGCAAAAAACTTTTGGTCTCAGATTCGATTTGTATGACGCTTTTATGACTAATTGGACCACCAGGAACTCAGAAAACGCAGCAAAAAGAGCGTAAGACCAACAGCACAGAAATTACGATGGAAAGAGCACCAGCTGAAAAATGTCGAACATTCAGGTTCCGGTTTTTTGGCTGTAACTTTTGACCCGCTGCTCGCAGCGTATTCCGACTGCGCCCAATCGATTTTTCTTGCAAAATTACGTCGATATAGGGCGCCAAAGAATTGATTCCAGCACTTTTCAAAATCGGGAAAATTTTCGCCAAAAATACAAAGGGGTTAGCCTTACTTTTTTTTTTGGGCAAAAAACTTTTGGTCTCAGATTCGATTTGTACGACGCTTTTATGATTAATTGGACCACCAGGAACTCAGAAAACGCAGCAAAAAGAGCGTAGAATCAACAGTACAGAAATTACGATGGAAAGAGCACCAGCCGAAAAATGTCGAAAATTCACATTCTGGTTTTTTGGCTGTAACTTTTGACACGCTGCTCGCAGCGTATTCCGACTGCGCCCAATCGATTTTCCTTGCAAAATTATATCGATATAGGGCGCCAAAGAATTGATTCCAGCACTCTTCAAAATCGAGAAAATTTTCGCCAAAAACACAAAGGGGTTAGCCTTACTTTTTTTTTGGGCAAAAAACTTTTGGTCTCAGATTCGATTTGTATGACGCTTTTATGACTAATTGGACCACCAGGAACTCAGAAAACGCAGCAAAAAGAGCGTAAGACCAACAGCACAGAAATTACGATGGAAAGAGCACCAGCTGAAAAATGTCGAACATTCAGGTTCCGGTTTTTTGGCTGTAACTTTTGACCCGCTGCTCGCAGCGTATTCCGACTGCGCCCAATCGATTTTTCTTGCAAAATTACGTCGATATAGGGCGCCAAAGAATTGATTCCAGCACTTTTCAAAATCGGGAAAATTTTCGCCAAAAATACAAAGGGGTTAGCCTTACTTTTTTTTTTGGGCAAAAAACTTTTGGTCTCAGATTCGATTTGTACGACGCTTTTATGATTAATTGGACCACCAGGAACTCAGAAAACGCAGCAAAAAGAGCGTAGAATCAACAGTACAGAAATTACGATGGAAAGAGCACCAGCCGAAAAATGTCGAAAATTCACATTCTGGTTTTTTGGCTGTAACTTTTGACACGCTGCTCGCAGCGTATTCCGACTGCGTCCAATCGATTTTCCTTGCAAAATTACGTCGATATAGGGCGCCAAAGAATTGATTCCAGCACTTTTCAAAATCGGGAAAATTTTCGCCAAAAATACAAAGGGGTTAGCCTTACTTTTTTTTTGGGCAAAAAACTTTTGGTCTCAGATTCGATTTGTATGACGCTTTTATGACTAATTGGACCACCAGGAACTCAGAAAACGCAGCAAAAAGAGCGTAGGACCAACAGTACAGAAATTACGATGGAAAGAGCACCAGCTGAAAAATGTCGAAAATTCAGGTTTCGGTTTTTTGGCTGTAACTTTTGACACGCTGCTCGCAGCGTATTCCGACTGCGTCCAATCGATTTTCCTTGCAAAATTACGTCGATATAGGGCGCCAAAGAATTGATTCCAGCACTTTTCAAAATCGGGAAAATTTTCGCCAAAAATACAAAGGGGTTAGCCTTACTTTTTTTTTGGGCAAAACACTTTTGGTCTCAGATTCGATTTGTATGACGCTTTTATGACTAATTGGACCACCAGGAACTCAGAAAACGCAGCAAAAAGAGCGTAGGACCAACAGTACAGAAATTACGATGGAAAGAGCACCAGCTGAAAAATGTCGAAAATTCAGGTTTCGGTTTTTTGGCTGTAACTTTTGACACGCTGCTCGCAGCGTATTCCGACTGCGCCCAATCGATTTTTCTTGCAAAATATATCTATATAGGGCGCCAAAGAATTGATTCCAGCACTTTTCAAAATCGGGAAAATTTTCGCCAAAAACACAAAGGGGTTAGCCTTACTTTTTTTTTGGGCAAAAAACTTTTGGTCTCAGATTCGATTTGTATGACGCTTTTATGACTAATTGGACCACCAGGAACTCAGAAAACGCAGCAAAAAGAGCGTAGGACCAACAGTACAGAAATTACGATGGAAAGAGCACCAGCTGAAAAATGTCGAAAATTCAGGTTCCGGTTTTTTGGCTGTAACTTTTGACCCGCTGCTCGCAGCGTATTCCGACTGCGCCCAATCGATTTTTCTTGCAAAATTATGTCGATATAGGGCGCCAAAGAATTGATTCCAGCACTTTTCAAAATCGCGAAATTTTTCACCAAGAAAGAAAAGGGATAGCCTTACTTTTTTTTGAGCAAAAAACTTTTGGTCTCAGATTCGATTTGTATGACCCTTTCTTCACTAATTGGACTACCAGGAACTCAGAAAACGCACCAAAAAGAGCGTGGTACCAACAGTAAAGATAGTATGAAGAAAGTAGGGAGAAATTATCGAGGTGTTATTTATTTTATTCCAGGTTACGTAAAATCGTAACATTCCAATCTATTGTATCTATTGTATTTTATTACACGTCTCGTTTTCTGCGACGGTGAATTGCACCTGTACTAAGGCTGAAATTGAAACCGCACTTAGAAACTGCATTAATAATTATTTTGTACAACATTGTTTATATTCAGCTTAATGCAATATATATCATAGTATTTTTTCCCTATGCTGTATTCAGACTCCTTGTGTCATGTTAGTTCATTGTTCTGCAACTTTTTGTCTTGAACACCAATAACGTTGGAAATATTATCCCAATTATACCAGTGAATGTATTATTATAGGAATTATTGATATATTACATCATGAATACTATAATGCATTAGTGAAACATATTAGAACTATACTATTTGGAAATTTGGTAAAGTAGTATACACTGACACCTGAACACTTGTAATAGAACTAAGGTACATTGAATAAACTGGAACTGGAACTTGGTAGCTATGAATTTGTTATTTTTCTCTTCCACCTCTTTGCAACTCGGTTTGCCAGCCGTAATGAATTCCTCTCACAAAATTACGTTGATATTGGGTATGAATTAATCGATTTCAGCATTCACTAAAATTTGCCAAATATGACCTGAAAAGTTCAAAGAATTTACATTTTTTGCGATATTTGAAACAAAAATTTTTTTCATCTCAGCATCGATTTGTACGATCCTTACTAGGCTAATTAGACCCCACAGAAGTCATATAAGGCTTTCAAAACCTGGTGAGATCAACAGCTGAAGAGACACGTAAAACAATTTCCGTTCAGAGATGACAAATTTTATACCAATGAAATTCAAAAGGTTAAAAAGTTAGCCTTTCTTTTTTACGACCAAAAAAATTTCATCTTACAAATCCGCAACGTCTTTGCTCACTTAATTCGTTCTATTTTCTACTTTCCACGTAATCAAAATCATACTTCCCACTAAATTCCACGTCAGAAGATCATTTCCATAAAGTTGGCCATCTACATGTGGCGGTACGTCTTCGGTTTATGGTCGATGGCTTTTTTCCTTATTTTACGAACGCGGAATTCACAGTAATCATTCGTATTATTAACCGGCGGTCAATTGTTTTTTTACTACTTGGAATAACCTGAGAAGTAAAACATGTCTGTAAGTTTATCAAGACATACATCATGATTATAATACTCGGTACTATTACCTATAAATATGAAAGTTAATTGTCATTCCATAAATTTCTATTTTACAGACTGCTAATAAGGTAAATCAAGGTTATGTTTCAGCAACATAACCTTCAAAAATCGTCAAAGTCCATAAACTTAACTGTTATAATAACTTGAATAATGTTTTTAGAACCAAAATGCTCACACTGATCATAAGGAGAAGAAAAGGAAGGAAAGTATATTGGATCTCTCCAAATACCTTGAGAAGAACATAAGGGTAAAGTTTGCCGGAGGCAGGGAAGCTGCAGGAATTCTAAAAGGATACGATCCGCTCCTGAATCTTGTTTTAGACAACACGACTGAATATCTTAGAGGTACATCGTAGTCAATTAATCAGTTACTGTCTGTCCTTATAAGTCAAATTACTGATATTACCGCTTTGACAATTGGTTTGAAATCACTCAATTTTCAGAATAATAACAATGAGTAACATTGTGGATGATTGTGCCGTTTTCAGATCCAGATGATCCCTACAAATTGAATCAGGATACAAGGATGCTGGGGTTAGTTGTATGCCGAGGAACGTCGGTTGTTCTAATATGTCCAGTCGATGGAATGGAATCGATACAGAACCCATTCATTCAGCAAGATGGTTAACGGTTTATATTACACAAACTTTTATCTACAACCTTTTCGAATCACATAAGCTTGAAGAAAAAAAAGACCTGACACGCCATGTGTGCACATCCATCGACCATCGGTTTATGATTTGTTTCAAATGACTATGGATTGGTAAAACTCGAACATTGATTCTAACCACACGATGATCGATTTATTTTTACGTTCCACTACTAGATAATAAATATCATTTGTGGTTTTCTTCTCATGGTAGATACACATATAATACGTTCTTCGTACAAATAAATATCCTACTTACAACTAATTAAGGTACTCAGTCATATTCCAACAAATTACAAGCAAATCTCTGTGGTAATTATACACTCTAGATGTAACTACGTAAGTTCTTAAAATTATGGCATATTGCGTGATATTCTTATTGATCTAATTTCACCCTCAATTGATTTGTGAGAAAGAAGAGAAGGAAGTAAAATACAACGCAAGAAGAAAAACCGTTACCTTAGTTCAATCCAAACTCATTTCTTAACCAGGGATATTGTTTCGGACATTCGTAACACGTGTACAAATATCTATCAGACTTTAAGACACTACTGTACAACTTGCACGTGTTCGGCAAGGCGCAGGCAATTTCCCGGGGCTCGAATTGCCGCTTGTTGCAGTTCCATGGCTGAAAATTCTTTAGCTTGTTTAACGGCGTTGGATTTCGCATCCATTCAACCATTTGATTACTAGTTACAAAGTAAACGTCTGGAAGCTGCAGAGTGTCGTCAATGAATTTCTGGAATACAGAATAATAATCAATACATAACATGCTTGTAAATTGAAGGACTTTACTAATTTTGTGACGATTCTTAACGACGAGATGACAAAAGTTGACTATTACCGAGAACGCGTAGTGGTATGCTGGGTTCTTGAACCAAGCTGCATGAAAGTAGAGTCCATAGGGTGCCCGATTTTGTAGATAATGTCGGTTAAAGTTAACCGTGAGCATACGATATATTTCTTCCCCTGACAGATCCCGCGTACAAGAGTCAATCATGGTGCACGTGTAATTCTAAAACACGAACCGAAACAGCGATTAAATAGAAACTTCAGAGACCAATATTCCATGCCTCGAGGAGATATTCTTACCCCTAGCAGCAGTTGGTTTATCGGTATCTCCCAGAGGCCTGGGTACGAACGTGTTGGACACAACTGACCGGGGCTGCCGCAAGGGTGAGGAGGTTGATGATCTAGGGTGTAGGGCCAAATCGGTGGATTCGAGAACGGGGCTACGATTGTCGAATCGTAGGCGAATCCGAACTCCGTCATCATGAGAAATTGACGGTTCCATCCGACTTGGAGAAACGGCACTCGCAGTCCTGTTAACCGATCATTATGGAATTCGCGAATTGGAATATGAATTTATCATATTTCTTTTACTGTACCTCTGATCTCCTCGATTCGTACTCCCGCGTATTTGTGTATGATATTCGCCTCCCCGACCATTTCGTCGAACCAATCTTCGATAGTTGCATTTTTCGACCACCATTCTTCAGGGCCTCGATGTCTGCAATAGGAATTTCTTTCAACGATTACGCCGTGATTATCGTTCGGCGATGAATTCATGGAACTGAATATATTATTTGTTTCGGCTTGGATGTCCTGTCATTAAACGTGTACTCACGTTACGGAATGAACTGCAATTTCATGGCCATTGTTCCACAAACTTTGTACGTCTCTGTAATTTGTGAATTGATGGCTTACGTAGAACGTACCACGAATTGGGCATCCGTTCGGATTTCTCCTCGCGTCGTTGAATATGTCTGAAAAGTATGAAAGTGTACTACGAAAAATGTACTCCTGATTTCGTAGAATCAAATTCGCAATGCGATTGAAGGAAATTCGAGTTGTCATTGTCAAGGAATCGTCAATTTTCACTGGCAGATTTCCTACCGATTTTTTTTTCCGATGATACTTACTTGAGTAAAGGTCAATATTTTCGGCGTTGACGGCATCGTTGAAAGTTATCGAGATCATCTGGGGAATGTTGGAGACGCTCAGGTTTCCAGGTACTCTGGTACCTTCTTTGGAACACCAACAGTCTGGCAGGTGGCATTTTTCAGGGTCGCAAGACGGTGCCGCGTTGCGGTCCTTCTCTGTATCTGAAATCACAAGATGAATTTTATTTTTTCAATACTTCCAGCATATCCTATATCTGTGAATAAATCAACTTTTCCAAGGATACTAATCTCTGAATATATTCCTAAACTTTACTATCGAAATTTCAGACGTTTATTGCTGGGATCCAAAGTCCACCGCTGGCCCCAGTCCAACTCAAGGTAAGAGCGATCGTCTTTCTCAAGTACCTAAATAACTCTCTGCGGTTTTGAATAATTCTAACGATTCTTACCGCACCAGGCCTCGTCCGAGGCATCCGGACAGTCAACGCTTCCGTCGCAAAAGTAAAGGGAAGGTAAACACGTTCCGTCTCCACATGCCAAGGTATCATCCTCGCATTCACCGTCGTCGAGAAGTGGCTTCGGGGGTATTTCCTCTGTGTATAAGAGATGAAATTGATCAGGTCATTAGGAGCTTTGATGTCGGATGAATTTGACGGATAGAGCATTTAATTGTTCGGGGAAACGATCGATCAACCGTTGAGATGTCACACTATTGACACATCAACGGATTTTTAATCGAACCTAAAAGTGTATATCATGAGTTCAGCTGTCCTTCTTACCCAAACTCACGTCACAGTTGTCGACATTTGCCTTAAAATCACATATCTGACGGGATACGTCGAAGAGTAAGCCATGCGAACACTTGAACTCAAAGACGTCGCTATCTGAAGAAGAAATAATAAATAGCGTTATAAGAAATGCTATAGAGTTCAAAGTAGATTGCCGTAATTCTATTCCGAATTGTAGAAACTGCCGATAAATTATTGTCATTCGATTCATTGTCTTGACAATAATTGTGACGAATTATCGTATCGTAATTGTCGTATTGATGTCGAGTGTTCGAAAACCAGGGCATTGCTACGTGAACGAGAATGACAGGAAAATTGAAGTGAGTGAATTATTTTATGGAGAGAGAGCACTGCCGAGTCGAATGCAGACTGTACATACTCAAGGAGCCAATAATACGTACTCAAAGAGTGAACGACACGACACCACACGATACGTAATTGTCATCATACGTTCATTTCAAGGCAAGAACTCGAATTTTCAAACCAAACTTGTTGCGTCAAGTACATTACACCCAGATTAGACATTAAACACCCATTATAATTATAAGCAAATACAATTTACGTAATAAACTCGCAGCTGTCTTTCATTGGTACGTAAATGTCGCTTGACATAAATACCTAACCGATTCATTCAATACGCACCTAAGCAGAGGTAGTACTTCGCGCATTCATCCTGCGTCCAGATTTTGTGCGCTGGAGTTTTTGGATTTCGGTAGAATCTATCATCGTGCAGACAATCCACTCTGTCCGTTGTCTCCTTAGGTCGAACCACTGAAGCTGTGACGAAAGATCAAATTTATGATAATGAGTAATTTTTTAGTCTCTCCGTAACATGTTTGACTCCGATCCACTCTCGTCTTCACCATATCGTAAAAAACAAACACTTTCATCTTTTATTATTGACAAGCATTTCTGGCCGGTATAATTTATTATCGTGTCGATTAAAGCGTAGCGCAGTACTTGAATAATAACGAAAGGAATTTGAACGCGAGGAACTAATAATATATACACTAGTCCCCGTTCAATGCTAGTTCAGGTACACTTACCGTACTATAGTTACTTCCATATAAACCGCTGACCATCGTTGCGTCAATCTGGTTGAAACCAATTAAATGCAGCTATACGAGGTCGATATACCGTTCAATTTATGATCAGTGCGCAGCAAGAGTTTTACTCGCAATATTTAATAGTATAAACAAGGATGTCACATGCTAATCGTAAGAAAATAAATTCTCTAATCCTTACTGATACCTGTAGAAGTTACAGACCATCGGATTCCATGCTGGATCATTCCGTATACCCTACGGCAATTTTCCAGTGTTGAAATTTAGAAACTGTCCATCGCGTATGCAGCGTGCGTGTTTGGTTTCGTCACGCAAGTGATTTCTTTCGTTACAACTGTCAACGGGTTTAAAACGCGTAATCAATAGATTAGAGGATTATTATAGTCGTGCGTCCGATTATGTGAAAACCTCAGATACACATTTACTTTCGTATCCAGAGGCGGCAATGATCGATAAAAGATGCTGAGTCTGAAGAGAAACTCGACTCAGCATCGACGATTACACACGTGCACAGGATGGTCACATAGAAATGAACTCATGTATGAGGAAATGTATCACTTGCCCGGCAAACGATTCTCGGGGAAAAGGCAATTTTTATGTTATTTACACGTGTTTTAATGCTCCACCAAAGAACCGGTAACGTTTGCTTTGGCGCAATATTCATGTATGTATGAAATTTCTATTTCTTTTTTGCCCCCTTGAGTGCAGGTTGCGTTGTGCATGATATTTGCAGTAGAGATCGAGCTGAGGGCTACGGCGATAAGTAATTCAGCGTATCGTTTCACTGATCTCAACGTGAGATAAGAGAGGCGTTTAAAAACACAATAGTACCGAGGCTCACGCGCTAATTACGCACCGGATGGAACAACATGTTAATTGGACGCTGTTTTTCAATTTCGAAACGCAATGTATATCTTTGCATGTTTTACTTTCTAGGTCGGAGGCAAAGTGAGTTTATTTGCATTATCGTACATAGACAAGCACCTGGATCTATCCTTGAGATGTTCTCCGAAGCTTAGCTGCAAGATTCGATTGCAGGATACACTTTTCATTGCGTCATTAGAACGATGACGATACACCGTGAGAGTTTCTGAACATTGACTCAGATTCGATTTCACCCTGGTGGCGATACTCAGTTTCACGTGTCACCCTGTATATTACCGTATACACTCGCGTTTTCACTTTGTCGATTCATAACGTGGTCAGTGAAACTTCGCATGGCTATCGTACTTTGCTAAAAAAGTAAATAATACACACTTTTGATATTTTTCGTTTTAACAGATCCAGAGAGACCAGGTATAATGCGACTTCACTTAGAACGAAATTTCGATATAACTATTTTGAAAATATCTGTGATGCCTATGAAAATTTTTCAAGTTTTTGAGTAAATTTGGAAATAAGTATTTGGCAAGAAAAACATTTCATTTGCATACACACACTTATAGTGATTACCGCAAACGTGTGCGGGTAACCAGTTAAGGATCACAATGTACTTTCGATGGTCCCTGACCGCGAACGCATCTGAGTAGGTCATAGCGATCAAAAATTTGCCTCAAGGCTCTTGTTACTTGTATATAAGATTTGCTGAAGTTGATCTTGACTTTCGTTTTAAATCCATCTTTGTTTGCTCACCTCTCTCCTGCATCTACTTTCCACTTACTCGCGATAAATTCACGCTGCGTGCTTACACATTCCTCCTTCGGTATACATAGAGATGATTGTGGGTGCACGTACGATTGTTTTTATGTATACGTCTATACACTCACCGTAAAATAACAGCAACGTAGAAACAACCGAGAAAATCCTAGGCTTCATGTTCCTCTTTCTCTTCGAGAGGCTCGCACTTTCAGACTAATCCCTACCATCGCACACGCTGGCCTTATATCACCTCCGTTGAACCTATGCGATGGTTACAGCGAAATTTTTTATAACTCCCACCAAACTTTATGTTTTTATTATCATATCGACAATATTGGTATTTCTTTACATGAGAATGCTTGCCAGATTGATATTATATAAACAGTTGCAGTAGAGCTGATCACTTGCCCCAAGAAATGACAAAGGTTTCCAAACTCCGTTGTGCGGACGTTTTTTTTATTGGACCTTAGAAGTTACGTGACTTGTACGATTTTATTCACAAGTTCGAACTATGCATGGCTGTACAGAGTTTCCGACACTTACTTACTCGATGCTGGGAGTCCTGATCGTCGATACGGAAAGCGGAATGAAAATTATATCAATTTTGTAGCGAAATACAATAAAAGGACCGATAATGTGGAGATTCTTCGTAATATTTTATACTATCTGGCGCCCTGTAGTTAGCGGCAAATATAGTTTACAAAGTTGTTACTAGATAGCGCTGTGCGGTTACTGCGCCGTGATTTAAGCTACCAGATACACTGGCCAGATTTCAGGTTGCATATAACGAGGCGTGCTTTGCTGCTAAACCTAGCCGAAGTTCCCAATTAGCAACGGACAGTCCACGGAAAATAGGATTCATTTATTTATTTTCATAAACGGAATAGATTTTTTCGAAATTCCAAATTCCAAGACTTATACCACAAATTTATGTCACGCGAGAATACAGAAATACAATTTACAAACTGTTGCAGTAATCGAATAGTATTGCTTGCAAAATAAATATCAAATCACTCTTCTTCGAAGATCATAAGAAAATCACTTTGGCATGCAGGAAGAAGGAAAAGGAAGAGACGGTTCACATGTCAGTATGGATATAGGGATACCTCGCAAGGTACACTGAGACGCTAAGAACTTGATACACTGGAAACACAATTTCACGAAGCTACACGTTGAGTAAAACCTTTCAACATCTATTCTGCATGTTCCCCACTAATAATATATCCCTACTGTGAAGAGAATGAGAAGAAAACAGTGTGATGTCTGACGTGTGATAAATAAAATCATCCTGGACAGATGAAATAACGATTTGAGAGAACATTTTGAATGCATATATTACGGTTAACTGAAGGCGCTTGTGTAACTCACAGAGCTATAGTTATCATTGTTATATCAGGTTCCAGATGGTCAGACGAATGCTTATGACCCAGAACAATAACAGATACCGCGCGTGCATCGTATGGATGCTGTAACTACATCCGACGGTGCGGGAATTCAATTTTTTTTTCGATTGAAATAAGAACGTGAAATAATGATTCGAAGATCGCGTTATCCAGTGTCAAGGTTACAAGAAGAATTACAGCATGTGCTTGGTTTTTACAATTTGAAACCCAATATGGTTTATTGTTTCACCCATTTGGTTGTGAGTCACATTAATAGTTTTATCATACGAAGTAGCGATATGTTAGAGTCAATGAAATAATGAAAATTTCTTCGAAACACTGATCGATAGAGTGTTCTCCAAATGAAAGAAGAGGAAATTATGGCACAACCTTGAAGGACCTGTTCTTTACTCTTTTCAAGTCGTACTTGTCCAACCGTAACTTCTACAGTTCTGTTCACGTGGTGACCAATTATATTTCGTAGAGATCTGCCCCTTGCTGCCGATATCATGATTCGAGGATCAACGTTCGGCTGATTGATCGACTAATCATGTGTCATGACGTGGCAACATTCCATACATTGCAACATCAATTGTTACACAGTTCGTTTCTGTAGTAGCAGCTGACGTGTGAACATAAACCGTATGACTCCTCGTTTCGGTACCCAACTCTATAAACAAACACAATCCCCTGCAGATCAACTGAAACGATAATGCCTGGGTTAGAAAAGATGTCGAGAATTGGCCGAATGATGGAACGCACTCTGGATAAGCTTTCCAAGGTATATTTGACCGTCTGCCCAACACTTTATGGCGTGTGCTATGATCCTCCAGGACAGCATAAGAAGTCGCGAGCTGCAATTGGGTTTCTCCTTGGCGTCACGCTCGGTGTTTTATTCTACGAGCTTGTAATCGTGGATCTAGAATTTTCCCCGTACACCACTTTGGCTCTTGGAGCCGTCGTGATCGTCATGCTTGCTGTGGGATGCGCGTCGTCCATCCAGGTTATGAAAATGATCTGCACGATCAACGATTTTTGGGCAAGATGTGAACGATCACAGGTTTGAATCTGACCCCATCGTCATTTTCCAGGTACGTTGCATTTCCCTGCTGACGATTCCGGTCTTTTGTGGCCGCGCAGGACGCAGTGTCCTCAAGGCAATGGTCCTGGCGTACGTGATCGCAGGTCCGATTTTCAACCTAACCTACAACGGCAAAGAAGTGGTAAGGACCTTCGCGTGCACGACGCAGCTCACCTATAACCTGACAAAGACACGACTGGATCTGATGCTCAAGCCTTTTCAACAAGTGTGAACTCGCTGGTTGATACTAAAATTCATGAGAATAATTGGGATTCATGGAACGGTTAATCCTTGTAGGCAATTTTCGGGATGAAAGCAGACACCAGCGAGATCAGGGATACTTTGGCTTCGGTGCGAGACTTGTCGAGCCCAATAGTCGAGGAGATCGAAGGCGAGGAAGAGATGCATCGTCTCCGAGAGGAGAATGACTATTTTGACGAGCACCTAGGGGACACAAAGCGGAGCGAGGAAATTGCGGAGGAGAAAGAACGAAAGGAAAAAACGAAATCCGAGAAGTCGAAGAGCGAGGCGGACGTCTACGAGGCTCGTTATCGCGAGAAAATGGCACAACGTTGCGAAGAGCAGTTCACCCGAGGTTCGGAACGATGCAGGTACAGAGAAAAATTTCCAGCCATTTCTGTCCCTTACTAATTCTACTCTTCTTATCGTCGCAGGAACATGTTCAGCGGTGTCTACGACAAGTGCTACGAAAAGGTGACGTGGCTCGCGGCGTGGCTTCTGTGTTGGCCGATGAAGCTCACCTTCGTCTGCAACCTAGCAGAGGCGATGGGCGGATCCGCCACCTGTAACCCTGACGGAAACGTCGACGTGGGAATTGGCGAGGGTTACGTTGCGCTCAAAGGTACCGGATCGTCACAATCTTCATTACCTGCATGTGATATTTATAATTTTTTTTTTCCGTTAAGAAACCCGAGAGAAACTGAGCTCAAGCTTCAAGGACGCGAAACTGCAGTACAAGGTACGGAAGAGTCGGCCATTCCTGGATGTTCGTGGCGCAGGGGACACCGCAAAGGCAGTGATGCACGACTTCGATGCGAAGCGTAGAGCCTTCGAAATGGTTATGACGATAATTCGTCGTTGTCTCGCGTTCGTCTTCATCAAGATAATCCTGAGCGCTCTCAGTTATCACGAAAAGTATCTCGATGATATCGAGTACGACAACATCTACGTGACCGCCTACTTCCGGCGCATTGATGCGCGGCGAAAGATACGCGACTGCCCGACACTCCTGCCCCTCCGGAAGATCGAACGGACCAAACTCATTGACCCTTACAGGTCCAGACCAAGTAGAATTGAGCGCAAAAACCTCTTCGTACAGACCGTAAAGCTTATTCTTGAAATGGTAACCGCGACCACCTTCGTCCTCCTCGACCGCCTCTTTTACGAAACCCTGGACGTCGTGAGGCGTCACGCGCTCATTGAGTACACCCAGGTTAAGATTCTCATATCACCTGTTATTCAATCGGCAACTTATTGCTGGTTAAGGGTGATGTTTCAATGTCCTGCGTGACTGTTGGTATGAAGGTAAAAGTCATTTCTCTATCTCTGTATTCCTACTCAGAGTGGCCGTCACGACATGAGCCTCGAAGTCCGAGGAACGGGAATCATTGCAACCCTAGTCCGAAATGTGATAGGAGGATTTAACGGTAAGCGTCGGATTAAGACAGTGACCTCGAATGAAGCCTGTCTACCAAACCCTCGCGAGCTGCCCGGTTACGTCCTGGCCAAGATCTACGGAACGTATTTCGGCATTTGGTTGATGCTCTTCCTGGCAGGCTACACCCAGCGAACGCGACACGCGATATGCGCTTTCTTCTATCGCACTCGGGAGAAAAGACGCGTTTTGTACCTCTACAACGAAACTCTACGCCGACGGCTGGGGTTCTTCAGATTCATGCGAGGGCACGTGCGATCCCTCGTCAGATCGCGACTCCTCGAACGTGACCTTGACCCCTGGGTGGCTCTCCGCCTTCGATCGCCACGGTTCTGTGGATGGCTGGGTTACTTTGCTTGCGCCAGGCCAAAGTGCCTCATCTGCGGGGAGGCTGAACCCAGGAAAGGACCCGCGTTTCGCCGATGCACGACCCCGGGATGCCCTTTCCTCCACTGTGCCGAGTGCTGGCGAGACGTGGGAAAGATCTGTTACGCTTGTGCTGATTTTCCGGATACCGATACCGACGACTACGATACGCAGGCCGAAATTTGAGTTACTGGTTTATACGGCAGTCTTCATCGCGACTTGTTTATCCTATGTCTCATGTGAGTCACTGCGAAATATTGAATCGCAATCGTAGGATTGCGGCAATGATCGATATTATGACGGCAAAGATTGATCACTGATTGTTTGCTGCTAGTACTTTACGGCACTGCTTTCATTGATCATTGCTATGCCTACACAGGTGTTCTTAGGTGAAAATTGCAGCATTGCTAGTCAACTAGACGCGGTATCTCCAACTGCTTATTTATTCACAAAGAAACTGGTCATTTGTCCAAATGTTTTGTATACGTCGACCACGGGTGATACGGGTTGAGAAATATTTGGCTGGGGTAAGGCGACTTATTGACTCGTAATGAAAAATGTTTTCTCAGCGGCAGCTGATACCAACCAACATAAACAGGTACTTGGCAAACCACTAAATATACCGGACCGCATTGCAAGCCAGTATCGATAAAGGCCGGAGTAGGTATCCTAGAATGGTGAATCAATAAGGTATCGATCAGTAGAAATCATCTCCTCGTCCTTAAAATTTGAAATCCCGTTGTACGTATTTATGAGATAGCCTGGTTTAGTGACGCGAAAACATCGTAGTTGATTTTTAGCGCGAGTGTGCCTAATTATTGATAAAAAAAAGGCGGAAATTTACAAAAGTCATACTGAGGAAACGTATGGCTGGTGGCCATAATAGCTTATATTTGTGAATTAATATCAATTTTCGACTACCGTATTACTGTTAGCGATGGATTACCACGTCCCTTCGCCATTCACCTGCAATGAAAGCCTACCAGGACCTAGTATGACAGACATGTGTAGTACCTCTACATTTGCCGTTTTCATGACTCTTCTGGGGTCGTTAGTACAAAAAAATGAAAAGATATCGGGAATGTGCGAACGCGTGAAGTCCATTGACTCACCGGACCCAGAGTACGACTACATCGTAGTCGGCGGTAAGTTGCGCCAAGTTCTGGAAATGTTACTGCCGGAGAGAAATGCAAGTTTTGACCTAACGTTAATTAATGTTACTATTGGTTATGTTTTCTTCGAAAGTTGCCAAGCCTAGCACATACACAGACCTCACACTTGTTTTATTCAACTGTGCGGACCATGTAAAGTGTACCTACGTTGGAAAATTACGAAACAATTTTAAAGATAAAGGGGAAAATTGGCACCTGCGAGGCTTATAGAATATTCAAGCCATGCTGGTTTTACTTCAGGTGGTGCGGCAGGTTCTGTGGTTGCTGCAAGACTGAGCGAGATTTCTCACTGGAAAGTCTTGCTTCTTGAAGCTGGTGATGACGAGCCTGCAACTGCAGCGATTCCTAGTTATTACAGCGCTGTAACTCGTGGGTATTACAGAAAATCGATTTTGTAATGATGATGCGGAGACTAATAAAATCTCTTGTCTTTTTAAGAATCTCGTTTGGACTGGAAATACCAGACAACGAACGAAAGTTACGCCTGCTTCTCAACAAACGGTTCCTGTTTGTACACCGCGGCAAAAGTTCTCGGTGGGAGTACGGTGCACAACGGGATGATATATTTGAGGGGCAATCCAACGGACTACAACAATTGGGCCGCTATGGGTAATGAGGGCTGGACTTGGGATGAAGTGAAACCCTTCTTTCTCAAGGCGGAGGATAACGGTGAAATTAATAGAGTTGGAAGATTCTGGCACTCCACCGGGGGTCCGCTTTCCGTTGAGAGATTTCCTTATCGACCCCCCTTTGCGGATTCGATACTCGAAGCAGCGAAAGAGGCAGGATTCGAGATGAGCCAAGATCTCAACGGGGACAAAATCACTGGTTTCACAATTATACAATCCACGACGAAAAATGGAGTTAGACGCAGCAGTGGCGCATCGTATCTGCGGCCGATTAGGAACCGTGAGAATCTACAAATTTCCCTCAATTCTACCGTCACTAGGGTGGTAATCGAGAATGGAAGGGCAGTAGGCGTTGAGTACTTCCAGGTAATAATGATATCACTTTGATCTTACACATCTTACACATATTGTTCTAATTACGAACTTACAAATACCTCAAAATTTTATACAGAACGGCGAGTTTAAAACGGTCTCCGCATCGCAAGAAGTGGTTCTTTGTGCAGGAACCGTCAGATCACCACAAATTTTACTTCTATCTGGTATTGGACCCGAGGAACACTTGAAGCTGATGGATATCAAGGTAGTGCATAACTTACCTGGAGTTGGCAGTAATTATCACGACCACATGTACTTTATGATCAACTTTACCATCAATGAACCCGATGTATATGACAACAATTGGGCAGCTGCAACTGAATACCTCGACTTTCAAACTGGTCCATTGTCTAGTACTGGATTAGGTCAGGTGGTGGCTGAGCTTGCTTCCAGTACAACGACCCCTGATTTCCCTGACATTCAAATATTTGGCTTGGGTTATGACGCTGACTGCGCACCGGGTGAAATCGGCGCTCTTCGGAGCACAGGAAAACGCACGATAGCCATGGTAGTGGGGTACCAGCACCCGAAGAGTAAAGGTACGTGTTATGAACCTGTACCCAGTCGGTATATGAATTTCGTGCAATAGTTCTTGAATAGTCGAGAAGAAATAATTCTAATCCTCAAATATGTGGGTTTAGGACGAATCAGTTTGGCTTCGAACGATCCTTTTAAATATCCCACGATCTGGGGTAACTATCTCAGCGAATCCAGTGATGTTGATGGTCTTATAGAAGCCGTAAACTATGTTATGAGATTGGCCGATACGAATGCCTTGAAGGCCTACAATATTACATTGTCAGTATCAACCCTGACAGCCTGCAACAACTTTACTTACCCTAGTACTGATTACTGGAAGTGTGCGATACAGCAAGATACATTTCCCCAAGCTCACGGAAGTGGATCCTGCAAAATGGGCCCTGAGCATGACGCGATGGCAGTTGTCGATCATGAGCTTCGAGTAAGAGGGATCAAGGGATTGCGCGTTGCAGATACTTCTATTATGCCTCAGGTAAATTTTGTGACAATACGTTCAGTTCATCCATTACCATGAGTTTCATTGCACGACTAATTTGCTCTATTTAAATTATGCGCGGTCAAATTGCAAGAATATCAATTTATTTGAGTTAAATGGTATACGGTTAGCTGTGAAGTGAAGCATCAGTTAAGTGATCACAGGGTAAAGTCAAATATATCAATATTGTTATTTCAACGTATAAAAATACCTCTAGTTTGTGTTTAATGGTAACTGAAGATTAAGTTTCAACACCTGCCGCCCTGTACTCCTCTCAATTCTTTACCTACAGATAATTTCCGGTAATACTGGTGCACCAACAATCATGATTGGGGAGAGAGCATCAGAATTCATCAAGAAAGATGCGGCTTGGCGTTCAGACGTAGGAATGAGAAGAACCTGCTGACGAGATATGTAAATGGAGGAAATGCTTCAAGATGAATTAGACCATTTGTATTTTAAACCGTACGACATCCAATTATGTTATGCGATGATGAATAAAATATGAAATTGCTTTACTGTATCGAGTACGTTTAAAAGCGGTGCAACTTTCAACATTTCATCAGCATGAATTCAGGAAGCATTGTACAGACTCGACGAAGAGTTAAATAATTTTTGGAAGCAGTAAAATCGCTCACCGAAGGCCAAGACATGCAATTCAGCATATAATTAGGGAACTCTACAAATTTGTTTCAGAATTTTTCACTCACGTTTACCTATTTCTTAAATTAGGTGATTACCTGGAACCTGTCTACTTTGATATAGCGATGAAATGCAATATTTTCTGTAGTCCAGCTAATCTAAAGTTAAGTAAAATACCTATAACAATAAGTACGACACGCACGCCATCGCGTTGACTTTCAAATCACGCAACGGCGTGTTTGCTTTGGTTTTGATTACTTTGAATAGGTCGTGGGTCGTTACCAAAGATTGAACAAAAATTGCTATATCGTGCGAGTAATTGTCTGAAATCTCTACTTTGTAATAGACCCGGCATCAGATTAATTGCAGGGCTATAAGGCCAGGAAGAATCAGGTTTGCTGGCAGTGAGTCGACCTGGTCATTGCCGATTCGTATACCTGTAACAGAAAAATGCTAGTAATATTGGCTTTGCTCTACATCGGCGGCGTGCTGGCTGCTGAAAGTGATAAGTACACAACAAAATACGACAACGTTGACGTGGAAGCTGTCATTCGGAACGAACGTTTGACTAAAAACTACGTCGGTTGTCTCCTTGACCTCACGCCCTGCACGCCAGACGGTTCAGAGCTCAAAAGTGAGTTTTCAAAATTGGTATTACCAGCGACGCAACTATTTTGAAAAATGTTTTGTAGCTTAATTCGCTATAGTTCCTTACGGGTACTGGAAAAATTTGATGACAATGTCATCGTTTCATAGTCTATCCATTCGACGTAACTACGAAGAGCATCTTAATCTAGCCTCTCTAGCCTCTAGTCATGTTTCAGAAAATCTTCCGGACGCTTTGGCAACGAATTGTGCGGGGTGCAGCACCGCGCAAAAGAACGCAGCGGACAAATTCTCGCAACATCTGATCGACCAAAAGCCAGAAGACTGGAAGCTCCTCGAGGCAAAGTACGACCCCACGGGTGCTTACCGACTGCACTATCTCGAAGAACAGTCCAAGAACAGTACCGAAGCTGAACGTTAACATGTTCGGTTATCATTTGAGGACCAGCTGCTGGGTGTTGGAACTTCCTTCTGCCGTCTTATCGATCAACGAAATCGAGACTCGGATCCGAGTCAGTGCCGGAAGCAGTAAAGAGTAACCGTAGGGTGAAGGGATGACAGTTTGGCAGAGGGTCGCGCCTGATAGAGTAGATAGAGATGGGTAAAATTTATATGCATGTCATGTACACTAGAGTACAAGGTATCACATATCGCTGAGGTTGCAAGATCATACTTTTCATAAAGATTGTAGCAAATTCAGCCACAGCTGCTGGTTCAAGAGATTAAGAAACTAGTGTCATTAAATCATACACCATAAACTACGATTTGGTTTCAATTGTCCACTATTTGGTCCTAAATTTCTGAATTGGCTCCAAAAAAAAGTCCCATAGAAATTCACGTCGGCAATTTCAATACCGAATTTTTTACAGTGTAGCCCAACATATGAGCTTGCGAATCACGCAACGGTTTTCTTTGGCTGTGTTTGCCTGAAATTGTTGTCAATATTGAATCCTGTAAGATTTATTTTCTAATAATAAAATCTCTAAGTATACATATCGAGGTTGGTGATACTGTCGTAAATATTTTCGCAGATAACACCAGTTACTAACGAAGTACGCAACAAGTATAAAAACATTAGAAAATCGAACAGCATTCGATACTTGAGAAACCTGTAATAATAAGCACGTAATCAATACTGTACAGCTGGTTTGAGATTGCAGTTAAATTGTCACAAACTCTATGCGATGATAATAATTTATTATTATCGTACTGTTCATGCACTGCACCGAAACGGTCTGTGGAGATTTCACATTAGGTATAAATGATCACGCGTTAAGATCAATAAGCCGGTGTTCCTGCATGTTTCTAGTGGAAACTGCAGTTTTCATTCTGTAAAATACTCGGTATCCAATTAATTCTTTCAGTATAAAACTCGATCTATGTCGGAGAAATTATCGCCATTTTTCTAGCTCTGCTCTCCACGATCAGCCATATGTTAAAAGGATATTTTTCAATTTTCCTTTGTCGACGAAAAAGATAATATCTTGGACGTGAATCAGAAAGGAAAGTAGCAAGGAGTAGCAGAGAGCTATTGAAGTGAAGAGATGAGATAGTGGCGGATAGTTGCTCGTGATTGAACACGTTGTCACTTGGGCAAACGAATGCGTATCACCCTGTATCACAGATTACGGGTATCACGTATCGTATGCAGGCGAGTTTGACGTCACGTAATACGATCACGTTCGGATCACGATTTGATATTGGTAGAATACTTTAGTTTGAAACTGATGGTTTATTCAAGATTTAAAATTCGAACTATTACATTATGTTAGAGAATAAAAATCTGTCGTCAAATTTATTTATATAAAATTAACGTCACTGTGTCTTTTGCATTTATAAAAAAAAAAATATCACGTTTATATAACACTAGGGGCGTGCACTTCCCACCTGACTCTTTTACAAGTATTATGATATTTCCTTCTCTGGCATAAAAAATAATTTGCATATTAGTCAATTTTTCAATTTTTTTTATTTTATTCGATACGAGATTTGAGTTGATATTCTTGTTTCTCTTTTCCTAATGAACTTTCAGAATCAGGCATACGCACGATGAACGACGATTCCGTTTGTGATCATTCATAATTAATATTACTTGTATAAAAATTTTAGAGTTTTTTTTTCAACTTTAAACGTTTCACTGATCATTGTCACCGTCTTCAGTATACAGGAAGGTGAATTTTGTAAAATTGTCCGATTCGTATACGTTTGGGTCGTTTGATTTTTATACCTAATATTAGACTTTTAATGATATAAGAAAATAATATTACGTAAGTATTTTCACTTTTCTTCAACAGCATCACAGATGCGATACATAATTGTAATTTACACGTGACCTGGAAATAACCATCTGTGCAATAGATATTCAACTAATGTGATTAGAAAGAAGGCCTTTTTTTTACCTTGAACCACACAAAAGCAGATTATAACCTACGATTATCGTCAATTTCCGTTTATCGTGTACAGAGTGCAAAATTATTGTTAATTGCAAAATTGTACTTGTTCATAGGCAATCTAAAAAAATACGAGTATTATTAATCCATGAGAGACTTTGAAGAATATATGGAAACAAACAATAACATGCCGGTATCGAGTTGGTAAATCGTATTTACGTATAAGCTGCATCTGCACGACAGCTGTTGTTGCTAAATGTACTCAGATAGTGAATAAATAGCAGTGAAAAGGTGAGTCTCACAATCAATCATTGGGTTTCGGTTTGCGTGCGTACTGCATTTTGCAGGAAATTGCTGCAGTGAATATTTTTACTCTACGACATATAGAAACTAAAATTGCTAATTAAATTCTACTCACCGTCAACCGATGAATAGGATTGTCTTATCCTGACAGGACTTTAAAAAAACCAACAATACCTACCGTATCTTCATCAGACATGACGCACTCCACATCTTCATTGGCCTGCAACGCAAGTTTCCTGGGACCGACCCTGCAAGAGATGTGCGGAGGATCGAGTTACTACCTCTTCATGTCTCTTTTGAACGCATTCGCAATAAGGAAGCAAGCTATAGGTGGAACTTGCGAACGAGTAACATCGATCGTATCGCCAAACAGAGAATATGACTACGTCGTAATTGGCGGTGAGTTATTGGACCAGAACCCAAGACGCCAGGCGGCATCGTTTTGGCGCAAAAACTGTATCGTATTTAATAAAAGGAATCCAAACGATTTTCGCTCTGCATTGACTTGGTATAACAAGATAAAAGTCTACTGGAATGATGTGCTGACTAAAGAAGCTCGTATCAGTGAATGAACGTGAATAACACACCTCTTTCATTTACAGGCGGTAGTGCAGGTGCCGTAGTGGCTTCAAGACTCAGTGAGAATCCGAAGTGGAAGGTCCTGGTGCTGGAAGCTGGTCCCGATGAGCCACCAGGTGCGGAAATTCCGAGCTTTTTCAACGCTGTTGTGAGTAAGTGCGTCAGAGTCCAATAAAATTTGAAGCTGAAGTAATGCCGAAAATCCACTATCAAAATGCCACTTCTTACAGCATCGAGTCTCGACTGGGGATACTCGACGACTAACGAGAGCTACGCTTGTTACTCAACAAACGGTTCCTGCACATGTCACTCCGTGAAAGTTCTGGGTGGGAACATGGTGCACACAGGGATGATATACTTGCGAGGCAACCCGACGGACTATGACAAATGGGCTGCTCTTGGTAACAAGGGGTGGTCGTGGAAAGACGTTAAGCCGTTTTACCTGAAGTGCGAAGACAATCGAGAAATCGACAGAGTCGGAAGATTTTGGCACGCTACGGGAGGGCCACTTTCAGTTCAAAGATTTCCGTACGAATTTCCCATCACGAAAGCGATTCGCGACGCGTCTTTAGAGGCAGGTTTCGGCACCAGCGACGACCTTAACGGAGATCAGCTTACAGGTTTCAACGTCGTTCAAACGACTACCAAGAACGGCGTCAGACAAAGTACCGGTACCGCGTATCTGCGCCCCGTCAGGGACCGCAAGAACCTTCATATTTCTCTCAACTCCACCGTCGCCAAAATCATAATCAATAATAAGACGGCCGTCGGAGTCGAGTATTATCAGGTACTGATTAATGGTCGAAGTATTTGTGAGTACCGTATTTTCTTAAAATAACAACGCATTAGAAAGAAAGGCAAGTGTAAAAATCTAAAAAGCTGAGTTTCACGTACAAGTACAACATAAGAACGTTTGCATATACAGGGTCGCGAGAAATTCTTCAAGACCTTGGCATGACGACTTGTTAACTATTTCATAAATTTGAAAAATTCCTCTACAGAATGGGCAATTGAAAAAGGTTGCTGTGTCCCGTGAAGTCATCCTCTCCGCAGGTACAGTAGGCTCGCCTCAAATTCTGCTACTCTCCGGTGTTGGTCCGAAGGAACACCTGGAGTCTATGGGCATCGAAGTGGTAAAGGATCTGCGTGGAGTTGGAGAAAACTACCATGACCACATATCGTACAGCGTCGACTTTACCGTCAACGAACCCGACGTTTACGACAACAACTGGGCTGCTGCAACCGAGTACTTCGCTTTCCAGACTGGCCCCCTGTCTGCTTCTGGACTGGCTGGGTTGGCCATTGTGCTAAACTCCAGCAAGTCAACCTCCGACTATCCAGACATCCAGCTGGCAGGGTACGGCTACATCGCGGACTGCGCACCGGGTGACATTGGGGCCCTCCGCAGCAAGGGAAAACGTACAGTGAGCATATGGGTGGGATATCAGCATCCGAAAAGCAGAGGTATGTACATACGTTTGCATGCCGCGATGTCGTTGGTAACAGCGATGAAAAAGACTGCTGTTTTTGGTGCTTCAGGAAGAGTACGTTTGGCTTCGAAAAACGTTACGGCGTTGCCTGTGATATGGGGTAACTATTTGGCCGATTACCGGGACGTTGAGGGCTTGATTGAGGGCATAAACTACACCCTCACCTTGTCGAAGATGGAGGCGTTCAAACCCTACAACTTGACCTTGACCAATCAACCCGTCGCCGCCTGCTCCGATTATACTTTCCTCACCAACGAATACTGGGCTTGCGCGATACGTTGGAGTCTCAGCCCCCAAAATCACCAGGTTGGTTCGTGCAAAATGGGACCCCCCGATGATCCCACCGCCGTTGTCGATCCCAAACTACGAGTTTACGGAATAAACAGACTTCGCGTCGCAGATGCCTCGATCATGCCACAAGTCAGTATTATTGCTGGTCCAACAATATGTACACGTGTAATAGTTCAATTCTGAATTACGTCGTTTGGTAGATTCGAATGAACCTTGTTGGTAATTTTTAAATATGATTCAATTGTACAATTCAAGAAAGCGTGTCTACATCGAGATCATCGAAATGTTATCTGTCTTAACTTTGTCTGCGTAGATCATTTCCGCCAACACTGCAGCACCAACCGTAATGATTGCGGAGAAAGCAGCCGATATGATCAAGAAATCTCATCAACATCGATCGTGTAAAAATTACTGAACTTCCAAACGAGGAATTCCAACAGAAAATGAAAACTAAATTCAATCGAAGTAATGGACGAACTATGCGATAAGATCAGTAAGCTGATAGTTTTGTAACAAATATTAAACGCCAAGATGACTCCCAAAACAGTTAATTACATAAACTCGTTGTTTTCATTTTAATGACATCAGATGATGAAAATAGCTCATCAACGCCTTTTTTTAACACTGTTCAATGTGATTTGATATTATCAAAATAAATGGCAGATGGTTTAATTTTTCAAAATTTCGCATCTATAATTGGTAAAGATAAAATTTTCAGAAATGGCACAGAACGATAATCTCCGGATATTAGACGATTTGTGCCGAAGTTTTATAACCACCATCCTCTTGAATTTAAAGAGTCTGGCAAGGTCGAGAGAAAGAAGGAAATCGGTGGCCAACCGAATGACGACTTAATTTGAGGTTGTATTTTTGCGGAGAACTACGCTCTCAGAAGTAGGTAGGTAGGTAGATAGGTATAACAATGGTTTTGAAATTTGCTGAGACGAGACGGGACGGGAAGGCCGGCCGACCACGGGACCATGACTGCAGCAGTGCATCACGGTCGTAATACAAAGGCACCTATATATCCAAATTCCGAGAGCACTTGCGGGCTGCGACCGATTGGTCGATCGATCAAACGAAGGAACGGGGAGATCGAGATAAAAGCTTGTCGTTTGAAAAGTTGGCCCCATGGAGCAACCGCAGCGAGACGAGCGGAGAGTCGAGAGCCGCGTCGAACAGAGCGAAGCGGAATGGACCACACGCATCGCGGCGTGTCGGGTCGGAACTCGGTATATACGTAACTCTTTATACGGTGTAGTTCGCCGGGATCACCGACGAAGACGACGCGTCGCTGTGCCCGGGACTGACAAGGACCGAGTCCTACAGGCGAGGACCACCCACGTCGATGGCGCAAAGGCGATATTTAGCAGAAGGCAAATCGGTCCGAGGACCACCCACGCTCGCCTCCGACACCCGCGATTGTATACGTCGACGCACACGCCGACGGACGGGTACGTCCGTACACGAATGCACCATACATAGTTCGTAGTAAACCGTGTATATATCGTATTTTAGCCTGTGGACATAGACAGGGTATAAGAGGGAGTTCATTGTAGTTCCGTTGAACAGCGGCACCTGGTCTACCCCCGCAAAAGGGTTCCGGGGGAGGGGGGTGAATTACAGGTGTCGAAATATTTGTTTGGATAATTATACTGGTGGTAAATTAAAGGAAGGTCTTTTACGCGGTAGTTAATGCGGTGTTCTTTGATAGGAGTTCAGGCCGGTATAGTGCGGAGGGTGCGAGGTGTCGACATTTTGGTTTCCTTTTTTTTTTTTCCTACCTCTCAAGTTACGTCGGACAGAATGCCGGAATGAAAGCACGGAAGCTGTACGTCTAAGCCTGAAATATTACTTTATAAACGCTTTGAAAACCATGCTGTGACCAACTTTATTCTTCGAAGTCGACGGATGGAACCCAGTGTGTATATTTTTTATTTTACTACCTTTCGAACCGAGTATTAGCGGAGCGCTTGATCATGTTACGCGTAGATTCCTCGACTCCAGGTCACCGCGTATAATAGTTTAAGGCTGTCGATACAAGTCTGTCCGAATCGCCAAAAGCTGAGTGAAAGTCACAGGCCTCTGAGTTCCCGAAAACACGTCGGAAAACACTAAATTGCCTCTTCAATCTCATTGTTTGACCTCATTGAGCTAATTGAGGGGAATATTCTTTGTAACTAATTGACATCCAAGTTACCGTTCCTCCGTGACGTTCCCTCCGTTGAATTTGCTTATAATTTTTCGAAAAAAAAATAGTAATAAGCAAGCCAACGACGAACTTATTTCTCTCTGAACTATAAATTCAATGACACGTTATAGTGAGAAATGTCTCACATAATTGGATCAACTGTGTCAATGGCAACAATCTCTTCGTGCAATCAAAGCACGCGACATCCACTACAGAAGGTAGTGAACTCGACTAGGCAGAATGGTAAAGTGAAACATGTGAATAGTAAAAAGAGCCATATTTGCATGGTGGAATAACAAAGCAGAAAAAAAAACAACATTCATAAATCTTACGCATTACGCAGACGATCGAAGACTCGCAACAATACGGGATATAAACGTTTTCCTTCCGCTGCAGTCTTTCTCTGGTATTACAATCCGGTCGTGATATCAGTGGGTAGAAAGAAGAGTCGAAGTGCGGTAGCGGGCGGCGTGTTTACCCGGGTCGTAGAATGTGCTTCGGCTACCTACGCGCCCCGCAACTAATCGTAAGAGACCGCATGTACAGCACGCGGCACAATGCCATGGAACATACCTGCGCATACGGAGCGTCGTACCGGGATCGACACGCTCTTGATGAGCGTCCGTCGCCCGGATCGAACGAACCGCGCCGCAGGCTCAGAGGCGAGCCGAGGACCACCCAAGAAGGCGCCAGCCGCCAGTCGCCACGGAAGTTGGCAGTCTTCGTGCCAGCCTACGGGTCCGGTATCCGCCGCCTCCGAACGCGAGCGGCAAGTCTCTGGGCTCGCAATCCCGTCAAGCCCCGATACGAGATCGACCTACTTGCGCGAATGATCTGACACGGCCATGACATGGAGTATTGTGCAATTAGTACATTGTGTATCTAGGGCGGAAAATGAGCGATTGAAACTCGCATGAGCGTATATCGCTTTCCGCCCATGGTACACACGATAATTTTTTTCCACAACTTGTACCGAAAGTTTGCCTTTGAGTGCACCAGAGAAGCGGTACACCGCTTCATTTTGCGCCCGCTCATTTGTCACCGGTCGGCAAAAAAGCCACTTTGCGCACACTTTACATGCACAAAAAGGCATACTTTCGGGGCAGGTTGGACACAAAATTATTTTCGCACGGTCAAAAGTTTATTATACTATTAGTCGCGCCAAAGATTGAAAGAATCATTCGTGTATCAAGAGGAGGAAGATTGCCAATTTTGTATTCAACAATAATGCAAGTTTCTGTATTGATATTGCACGTATTGCACCGTTGGACGAAAGGGAGTGATATTATGGCTATCAAAAAATTAAACGCCACAAGTTCGATACCGGAATTCTGATGAATCCTTGCAAGGCTTAAAGCATTTTGAACTTCACGATAGGTGTTCGATAAGATGTAAGATTAACGCGGCGCCGCGGACGCGGCAACCTTTCACTTTTGCCAGTGTAAACGTCGAGTTGGTTGCAGCTTTCAGGCGCTCAACCCTTCGGAGTTCTCCAAGAAAGCAGGGAGTTTATTTTTCTAGAAGCGAAAAATCTTTGCCCCAAAGTTTGACAGCAGTTCAAGATTTCGAAACCGATCCACTTTTTCACCACTATATGACAAACGATCCAAGTTCAGATGGATCAAGCATTTTCTCTGGTATCCTGCACGATTCCACATAATTTATCCATAGATTCAGAATCGTGTTTTCTACAATTTGAAAATGACAGTTGCTTTGAAAGTTGATTGAGCTGCCGCTGGCGGTGTTCGATTCGAACGCGAAAAGCTACGTCAACCTCTCCGCATAATTCGTCGACATGGAGGAGCGTCGAGGCGCATATGAAGGGTGGAGTTACCGGTACGCGTCCGGAGTACGAAGGCACGCGTAATCGTGGATCCACATACGCATTACCGCCGGATGGATCGTGGTTATTACTATTATTACGAGAAGAGCCCGTTTAACGCGATATAGGTGCTGGCGGAGGTGGGTGTCGCCTCCTGGAACCGCGGCCAGGGCTAATGTGGTGCGAGTGAGAGACCACCCACCGCGTGCCCAAGACCACCCAACGCGAGTCTAAAACGCTGTCTCCGGATCGTTCACGGTATACATACACCGGGTCCTAACGTATGAGCTCGTTCACGTGTGTCATAAAATCACACACGTATATTCACAGAGAACGGCTATTGAGCGTCCGCTGCCTGCCTATCCGCCTCTTTCGACTCCCCGATTCACGATGCATGGAAATTAGATAAAACCGCGATATCCGCACTGCCCACGTCATCCGATTATAATCTAGTGACGGTGCTTTCGTTCGACAATTTTTCGCTTACGTGCCGAACGAAACTTAAGCGATGTCAACTAATATGGACCCTGGGAAATACGGTATAGATTATGATACACAATGAGTATCAATTATTGCGGCTCGATGGTCGCTCAATGCAAAATAGTGAATGATATTCATTGAGTAACGAAATCGTTTTAAGCTTCGGGATAGTATATGAGTTTGCAATTGTGTCGACAGTATGATTGCTGAAAAATGTTCGTCACTATGTTATAATAACACTCGCAGCTGATTTTCAATCGCTATAAAGCTAGGGCACGCTACTGTTCAGCTGGATTGCGTTTTTTGCAATTTTTTCATCGATATGAACTCTTATTTGCGACCGCGCAAACGCGATGATAAACTAGCTTACCATTCCCGAACGTTTGAAGCGATTTCAACTTAAAGATCCAACGTCGCCTTAACAGGCGAGTTCATGAAAATCATAAAGACAGATGCATCTAGTCTTTTCTGTGCTCATTGTTCTCATGACGGAAGACTAAAGAGGACAGAATTTATCGTACGTCCTAGATTACAACATTCTTGATGTGAAGATTTTCAAAACTTCTGTAAATATTGAAATCAAGGTGCGATTACTCCCCACGACGCATTCACTTTGCCTAATCTCAAGAAGATTGCAGTCCCGTAATGGGATAAAGACTGTCTTCAAACGAGCCGTCTTGAAGTCAAAAAACGTTGAAAAAGGCAACTCACATTTCACCATACACATTTATTCCATTAAATGCTATTACGAGTTACTGTGAGACGGATTGGGTCCGTGACTCTATTCCCGTGAGTGTTTTACACACAAAGAAACACACACGTATATGCACATACTCGCTGATGTATGATTTAAGACGCAGGAGTGTGGAAAGAGTGAGGCCAAGAACGCGAGCCGCTATATCCTGCCTACCTACCTACGCCAGGTAACGGTACTGTCGCAGATAGATCGCGGCAAAGATCAAAGCAAGATATACAGCGTTGGCGAGGAGTTAAGAACGCGTGTGTGCTTAAGAGGCGTATGGCTAACCCGCAATAGTCAGGTAGCATGGTGACCATATCTAATATTGTTAATACATGCGTACGTATAACGCATATCCAATGGATACAACGGATTGTTTATCAACAAACCGGTGAATTGTTACGCAGACAATGACAATAGTAGAATGAGCTACGCGATGTGATTTTGCGCAAGAATGGGCGACGAATTTTTCGAAAAAATTTTACGGTCGCTTTCACTCACGTTTCTAGTCATCTTCCTGCACATTTTTCAGGTTCTTGCTTCACGAAATCCTGTAAAGAGGACAGGTTTTTATTAGTGAAAAGCAGAACCTCATTTAATCAGCCCCGAGTCACTCGACACTTTCAACCCCAACTAAAAGTTCGCAGAAAGTTCTGTGGGTTGTTGTTTCAATAAATGGGATTCTACTGTGTAGCGAAACGAGCGAATTTCGCTTGCCATTATTCGATTTCTCTTTTTGGGTATTGATAATGGTATCGATGCATTCCGATTTTTATCATTATTGAATTTGAATAAATTTATACGTGGGCGTCGGAGGATATTTTATTTTTATGGCGAGACCCCATAAAAATGACTTGTGCCGATTACAGGTCGTTCTAGAAAATGATGTACTCGTACAAGATCACATAATGAATTTCCTTGCACGGTACAAGCTACACCTCGATATATTTTCATATTTATCCTGAAACCCGGAAGCAGGTTTTTCGTTAAAATTGTTACGTATGGTACAAGGAATACGGAGGTAATTATGATGCGCCGCAGTTACGTCCACGTAATGTACTGGTTACAGCAGACGGTGTTCAAAGCGTGACTAAGATCCCGTACACCAGGAGTAAATCGATTAACAATAGACGTTGTTAACCGCAGTTTTCGAATCACGGCACAACGCCGCTGCATATATCGGGAATCGTCGGTATGTGTACATATGTGCCTGTAATAAAATTATAAAAACGCGCAGCTTACGCGCGCATCTCGCGATCGCTTTTAACGGACGTGCACGTACACAAGAAGGGGAAACTCGACGGGGGTATGGGGGAAATGAAACGCAGTCGGTCCGTCGATCGTGGGTGGTCTTCTTCCCATTTAGGGGTATTCGTCTCTACGCACACGTCGAATCGGTCTATGTAGAAGACGCGCACCGCTTGGCTCGCCGCCCTTCTTCTTCGGTTGCAGCCTCACCTCTTCCTCCTCAACCGCGACGTTCTTGCGCGCCGTTATAACACCGCGGTAGCCGCCATCCTACGTCCGTGTTGCCACAGCACGTTGCCGTATCTACGTCGAACCACATTGACGTTGAACACAGCTCGAAACTATTACCGGGGAATAATTACGAATGATATGGGTACGTGTAATGTTGTACAGGCGAACCCCGACAGCTACTGCAAAAGGCAACTTGTTACGCTCCATGTATTTACATTACTCGTAGACGAATTATTAGGGGGAATAACGGACAGGCCGAATCAGTAATTGCGCGCAAGCAAGGTGAGCGCAGTAATTAAGGGGGCTGCCAGGAGTCGAAGGTCGTCGCAGTTCAATCGAACGGAGTATCTTGGAGAAGAGATTTGGAACCATCTGGGATCGGTTCTCGTCTTGCAAGACCGCTGGTTATAGAGCTCGATACCGAAAGTGAGGAATGACGGGGTGACTTTATTTTCCCAAAGACTCGGAATCAAGAAAAATTCATGGGAGAAAGGGTCTACTACATATCCAAACTGGAGCTCAAGCATGGATCAAAGGAATGTCGGACCTTCGGGTAGAGAAAATCAAACTTGAACTATTTTCTTCTCATGAGCGATAACGAGACTTCAAGTAGTTACTCAGATAAGTTCGGGGAATTTTAGAATTGAAAGCAAAAATGTGGCATTTAGCTATAGAATAGTATACCATAACCTCGAAAGAAGTATGAGTATCAGCTAGAAATCTATTACTTATGATGTTTCGTTAAATTATCGAAACCTGTCTGAACCACTACTACACGAGCAGGTTATACGGTTGTAAAACTCTATCACCTGACATCACCCAAAATATGATGCAATTTCACTGTTCAGGTTATGAAATGCGATTTTTTTACTCTGTCGGTACTCCGACATCCCCTCAAGATGAAGTTGCAGGTTATCTTCCGGGGGCACGTCCGAACTGAGTCAAGGAGTCACGGAGACCGACCAGTCTACCGAGTCAGACGATTCCTCGGCTAGGTTATCGTTAATAACACACGTGTGCTTTGAGCTCTCGTTTGTACGGACAAGTTGATGTATGAGTATATAGGTATGCAATGTATATTGCGACACCTACGTCGATGGAAAATTCATTTTTATTTCTCATGCTATGCGGTGCGGCGCGATTCGTTACGCGTGAATAACACCTCGGCTCCCCTCGCGGTCGTTCAGTCACGATTCAAGGCCCCCCGCGCTCCGACAGCGTCCAGCCCCCAGCATCTACCTGGGCCCGTGGAATCGACTTGGGAATGTCCCTCCTGAGGAGTAAACATCCGACTGAAATCTGCCATGTTTGTTACATGCAGAAAAACGTACGGTGAAAGTTTTGGGTACTGATTAGTGAACTGCACCGTGATGAGAATTGATTTTATCAGTATTTGTAGATATTAATTATAGGAAGTGGAAGATAAAGGAGTCCATCCTCGTTCTACGATTCTTCTGCACTCTGTGTCCTTTCATATCGTACAGTTTATTGCGTAAGCCCATTGCGAATTTGCACAAATATCAGGTTTCGAAAATAACACTTATTGTTAGTTTATTTTACGCGATACGTGTAAGGAAAAATGAGAGCGCTTAATTTGTTTTTCGAATTCAAATATTTTGAAATCTTGAAAGGTAATCACGTGAAACTGGACTTAATCTGGTTTGCAAAATATATTTATTCTTCGAAACATGCGATAAGATTGAACTGTCTTTCAGTTGTTGACGTTGATTTCTCTGGAAAGGTTTTAAAAATAGTGCCAATTAGTGTATCTTCCAATGTACCGAATGACGCTTATTGGGTTTTTTTCGCATTTAATTGTCCGCAACGACGAGCGCTTGTATTTTGATCAAATTCAATTTCTTTGAAATGTAGAAACGTTGTTATCACGTCGAACTAGACCTAATCTGGTCTGCGTTTATTTCGTTCTTCTCATTATCCGATGAGATTGAAGTATTTTTTAGTTGTGACGCGAGTTCTCGCCAAACGTTTAAAAATTATGAATTACCCTTAAAATTTTGTTTCAAATCTAATCGTCAACAACAATGCATCGAATGTAAAATTATTTAAGAAAAGAAGTGCAAAACTGTTGGACCAGAGTTTAAAAATACTCAAACATCCATTATACAGGAGTAAAAGTTTTCAGCTAGTAAGATAAACGTTGACATGCGTGAAAATAGATCACGCGTGTTCTTTAACGGATTTCACGGTAAAGTGCCAGAGCAGTGAACTCGAGCAAGATTGGTGTAAAAATCCGACCCTGCGCGCAGCATATTCTGTACCAAATCAAATTTAAGCCCTGAAAAGTGTCATTCTGTGTGGCCGAGACCGATCGGGACAACCCGGTGATGCGCACTGAGCGTGAGTAGATATTATGGCCTGAAATTTCCACATAAGCATAACGAGGGAAGAGGATGCTTTCAACGGTGATTGACCGAGCCAGAGGTGCGACTCGAGCACGCATAGAGTGCAGTTTTTCAACTCTAAGTGATAGGGTATCACACAGGCGCATAGGCAACACCCGAATTCGACTTAGACACGACGGTAGTGCGCACGCACACGTCCAAGGCTGGGATCCATGCGCGTGCGTACGTGCGTGCGTGCGTACGTCGGTACCCTGCACGAACGCGCGCGCGCTCGCAAGTGTGTAATGTTTTTGCTCGAGGGGAAATGGTACCGCGTGTGTGGTCCGAATTTCCCCTCACCCCGTCCACGCCTCTACGTTCGAGCACCCCGCCGCGCCGCGCGCACCGAGCGCCAGCCGCCGCCACTGTGACCAGCGCATATTGCGCTCAAAGCGCTGAGCGTTGCCTGGCAACCGGTGACGCCGCGTTCAGTTTGGACCAATCGGAAAACACCCGATTCGATCTCGGCTACGCTCGGTTGAACTCGACTCTGACGTCACTGGTGTCCCAGGTACGTAACTAGCCATTCGTGAATGCGGAACACTTGTGAATACTTTTTTTTCCCTCTTTTTCTGTTTTTTTTTTTCTCGTCTGGCAATTTTGGTACCCGAAAATGTATGTATAATATACCACTTCTTATTGGTCCAAAATTTTCAATGTGACTGCAAATAGACCAAAGTCACGTGAATTCTTTTAGCCACTTGGTGTGTAATTTCGTCTTCTGGTTAAGATTAATTAACTTGAAATTACCACTTCGTACGCACAGGATGATAAAAATGTGAAAGTGCAGAATCGAGAAATTTTCTATTTCGAAGTAAATTATACCATCGGCATAAATTGCGGAAGTAACTGGAGGTCTTTTAAAAATTGCCGAGAAAAAAACAATATCCTCTTTACACAGAACGAAATACTATATCGTCCATCTCGCTGAATGATCCGAGTACCCACGGTGCCCTTTGATAGTTGTACCGGTCCTGCCGACGAGCGCGAGAAAGATGAAGCGTTGTTGGAGAGGAAAGGAACCGGGAGAAAGGGAGCGGGAGGGATGATGCGGCATGGCTGCCGGCTGGCAGGGGCGAGAGGTGAGGGGAATAAGTGATAGAGCGAGAGCGATAGAGAGGTAGGGATAGCGGAAAAGAGAGGGACTGCGACTCGGGGGCCAGAAGAGAAATGTGGGACTGTGAGTCGGTTAGTACGGACTTGGACCGTTCGAAGTGCCGGTCGCGGTTAAGTTAGCGAGAGAAGAAGGAGTACAAGGCTTGGTTCGCAGCGCTTGCCGAATAGTCGTCTGCGAGGATCGGTGCAGTGACAGTAGAACAACAATAGCCGCAACGACTGAACGATAGTTTGAAATTGAAACCAGAACCGCCAATATCAGCGTGATAGTAATGAGCAGAAATTGAAAGAGGAAAGGAAAAAGAAAAACAAAAGATTAAACGAACACGTTTTAGATCGTTACGCGCAAGCTACACGCGATACGCACCCAGCATTCGTTCTCGAAGCCTCGTCCTCGATCCAGAAAAAAGAAGATCAAACCGAGTAAGGTGCTAACCGTAGGGGTTATACGAGTTACGAATGAGGAATGAAAGCGCGAGGTTTAACGAAGAGTGCAACCTTATACCAGGAACGCGAATTGTCTATTCCTCGCGGTAGACGCGCGGCGTGAAATCGTCGCCGATCGTCTCGTGTATCAAACCGGCCTCCGTCTGACGAACTCCAGCGTAGTAAATACTCCCGTAAAAGGGGAAGGACGGAAGGAAGGAAGGAACGAAAGAGGGGAGAAACGAGAAACGAGGCGGTGCTGACTCGGGTTGACGGCATCGAAATCAGGAGCAGGGGACCGGGCCCAGTCTGTGTTTACCGACCAAGTTTCGCGGGTCCCAAACGTGACGGAGTGCGTGCGTCGATCGTCAGTGTGAGAATTCGAGCAGTTTGCAGTTTTACACTTGAATATATGTATATTCGGTGGTGCGACTGATCGCACGTAAAATTGTGCGCGAGTGTTTGACAGGGTTGTAGGGGAAGGAGGCGGCTTCAAGCTGCGGTAGTTCTCCGACAGTTAGTTTCACGCCCATTTATTAAATCCGGGTGACGGATATGACGAGGATTTTTTTTCCCGCATTTAGTCGGGGCCCGGAGAGCCGGAAGTAGGTTACTGTGAAACACGGATAAACCGGGAGCGAGTTTTCGAGAGGGCAGATGCGTTGCAGACCATGGTCGCTCTGTCCGGTCCAACGGGGATCCTAGCGGACCACCCTTCCGGTTCTGAACGGTTACACGGGCCCGCGCCGTCCCAAACCGACCGCGAAACAGACCTTGACCAACCCTCCTCGAATGCGAGGTACACCGGAAGTACCAGACACAGGCACGAAACCGACCTTTACGTCAGGCCCAGCTGGACCGATGCCGCGATCGCTTTGGATCAGCTCGAGAAGGTAAGAAGATGGAGAAGAAATTTTGATATTTCAGAACCGTGAAACTCTCGGGTATCTGATTAGTTTTACTCTCGATGGTCCTCTCAAAAGTATCTCCGAAAGCCAATATGCAATCCTGATTCAATCGTGCGAGGAGATTCTGTTGTTCAAGTTTGCACTAAAAATTCAGCGGAGCGGAAATCGGAACTTTGAAACGGGCCCGAATATAACTGTACGTTCCACTTTGAAAACTCAACGGGCAGCACGAATCATAATACTGCTCCTCCTTCTCCACCTCGTCGTCCGTGACCTAAGTCAATTTCAATCGCAGACCAGCGTAGAGGTTTCCCAGACCTTTTCAAAAGCTTTTACGGGTCTTTCGAAATCGTGATACCTTACCACACGGATTGGTATGCACCCAGCGAAAATTCATGGCCTTTTACATAAAGACTTCTCTGTGATACGAGACTCATTCACATTTTTTCCTTCACTTGGTTTACTCTTCTTTTCTTCTTGTTATTCTCTAAATTTACTTTCAAACTGATTTATAGGAAGAACTATATCACGATTTCCTGAAATTGTGTTATATCTACATTATAAGTAGCAGTATTTGTCCGACAGTCGAGGATTATGCCTGACTCTTTCCGTACGACATAGTTGACGCTACACGGAGAATCGAAAAATGAGTCCATTGCAACTGGGAAGGGTCAGCCCTCGACCTCTAGCACCAGCTTTCTCGCCATTCTCCTCTCTCGATCTTCAGCTCTCTCGACTTCCTGGTTCTGCATAACCAGCAGCGCCCGCCACGGCTCAGAGCGTTAGCTGAAAGATGGAATCATAATTTTCGTGATGAGCAATTGTTCTGCATACTGGACTGTACCAACCATGATTACGATAGTACAAATACAGACAATTAAATTGGGATATAAAAAAATCTCCTGATATCCTTTCCCGCCATATCCATATGTATATTCATCATAGTTTAATCTACAAAGAGATAAAAGCTCGGGTAAAAGCAAGCTTCCAAACGAACAACGACGCAATTGACATCGTTATATGCTAACCCATCAGAAAACGGCGAACCGTTTATAACCTGATTTAATGCTCCTCGCGTATGTGCAATAATAACGCCTTACAGTTTACGAACTTGATCAACTATCGCACCTTTATAGGTAAACTATACTTATACCAATGTCTCCATGCGCAAGCACAACCACGTGGTTACGCGTAACGTGGTCAAGAGAAAGTACTTACATAGTATGCGTCATACGTAAAGTATAAAAGCACGATTTATGAACATGTTTGAATATATTGACGCGATGCGCAATCGCGGTTTAACTACATAAACCATGTACGTACGTATGCGCATGGTATATGTACATATGGTTCACGCATGTGTAAAGAGACGGACGTAGTACCTACATACGGATACTCTGGTATAGAATGGTCGCACTTGTCAGTTGCATCCCGTACCGTCCGGTCCCACCGAGCGTCACCTTCGTCTTCGTCTTCAGCTCTCACGTCGCGTCGCGTCGCGTCGCATCGTCTTCGGAGTCCTGAATGTGCAGCGCGTAAGATTAAAGGTGCCGCCATCGTGTGCGGCATACATACACTACAGTATATAAGTACTAATAATATATACGAAGAATCCCACTAGCCGTTCCCTCCTACGGTCATCAAGAGTCTCTGCGCATGTGCCACGTAATCTGTTATCGATTACCGAACTAACGAGATAGGAAAAAAATCTTTTAAGAAACTAACATTTGCGCAATGTAACATTTTTAGTCAATTTGCGATAAATTTTAATGGTATCTAACAAGTCGGTTTAGAAAAAAGTCTTCCTTTTATTTTAGCTTGTTTTTAGTTTCAGACAAATGACAACGTTTGAACAAGGGTTGTCAATAAAATACTGAATTGTTTCGAAACCGTAAATTCTTATCACAAATTTTGGAGGACGCTGTATTACAGTGGTCATTTCTGCAATTTGAGACATCTATATACCTACTGCAAAGTACGGCGGATTGTGCGACAAGCATTCCGAAGAGCGCATCTGTACATTGGCATCTAGCTGCTAGCTGCCCGGTACCCATCAGGCATGGTCTTTCTCCGAATCGCCCTTGCTTGGGGCCCGGAAAGAAAACGCCGCGGTAGCGGTAGCCGGTGATTCCTTTGATCTTGACGAGGGGATACACGCCCCTCGTCCCTGTTGCCCATAGCTCGTGAACGAATGTCTTCATTTTCGACTTTCGTTGATCCGTGGGCCCTCTGGTGGCGGCGGGAAATTCTCCCGTCGCTTTCTCCACACTCCACACTCGACACTGTAGGGCTTGTTTGGAGTCTGGTGTAGGCGTCAGTCTCCTCGTTATAGGTACGCCGCTATTTATACGTGCCCGTATGCGTGTGTCAAGTACTTCCACACAACACTCGCTTGACGATATCAGCTGTTACGTCCGTTAAAGGGCGCGAAAGTAATGCCTGAGAGAGAACTGCAGACACGTTACGACAGCTGAAAATTCCCAAGACCCTGGAGACTTGGGGTATTTTTATTCGACTCGTCTAGTCCCTGTAGCAAGGTCGTTATCACACCAGTTTTTCCGATTCGAAATTTATCCGGATCGCACAACTGACAGTTCGCGAAACATCATCACCGCGACAAAGTGATTGTCTGCAGTAGATCGTGATAAGACTTGAAAGTGTATCACAATTTGCAAATTGTAAAAATCTTGTTTCATTTTCGGCCCTAAAGACCTCTATGCTTCGAAATCCTGAGTACACCCGGTCATCGTGAAATATGTTTCATACCTACGGTCGGTACGAAAAGCTGGATCTAGCGCAGGTGCAAAGAAGCAAGAAGCTCGGGGCCCGGGGCTTGTGGTGGTGGGAGAGGTGCAGATTCCTCGCGTCGATATGTGTACATACCTACCTGTGCCCGACACAGGCGCATAACGCGGGGTACAATACGCGTGTTATACCAAGGTGAGGCAAAGGTGCACTGCGGCACACGGATGACGATATTGGAGTGTATGTATCGCTGTTCGTTCCTTCGTCTCCGTCCTTGGTGGTCCTTGCGGGAATTGAAGCGAGAGTCGAGGAGACGCGCGGAGAATAGGGTTGGTGGTTGCGTGTGGTCCAGGAGGGATATTGTCAAAGTGACCCGGGTACCTTGGGCCGGTCCGGGGTCCCAGTGTGGCGCAACGTTGCCGGTTATATCCAACTCCTGCACACCTTTTCTTCCTCCGGGCGAGTAGATCGGCGGTCCCTGGATGTTCGGAGAGTAGAGGTATCCACTTCTATAATGTTGAAGATTGATCCTAGCGCGAGCCTCAGGGCGTGCAGGATTCGAAACAAAGCTTCTCTTCTCATCGGTTCGCTCAGCGGTAACGGAGGCGTGAGGCCACGATAAGTATAACTCCTCGTCCGAGATGAGAAAGTCCTGAATTAATAGCAACGACGGTACCATGGACCCGGAATGGGACATGTGACCCTACAGTCGGAAACCGTTTCAGCGGTTTTTCATCATTTTCATCGTCATTCCCCGTGTAGAGAGCACTCGAAATCAGTAAGCTTAAAATGAACGCAACATGCTTGAAGGCACACATCAGGCAATGCACTGGGAGAACAAATATTATCCGAAATTGTGCGAGCATCTCGATGCTATCTTAATTTAGGATGGTCCAGCAGCCTACGGATGATCCTCCTACTCACTTACACTTGTGGCTGACTGCGTGTGCGACTGCAGTGTTATGCAAGCCAGCCATACACGGCACACCGGCCTGAGAAGTGCGTTATACCTCGCCTTGGGATATTAGTAAGCCACGGTTAGCACCTGCCCTCCTCTTCCTTCGCTTTTCTGTATGCCCCGTGTCCATGTGTGTGTGTGTATGTGTCAAAGTGTAGGTACATACGTCGTTTCTCGAAAATATGTTGCCGCCCTCCGTTTTGCCTTAATATCATTTTATCCCCTCCTCAGGCCACGAGTCCGGGTCTATCGTAAATTATTCATCGCATAGCCGACGATCCTCGATAAATATCCTGAAATTTGACTTGCATGTTCTGAAAAATTCTCAGAACTCTATTCGTATAACGTTGCATACCTACTCATTTTTCACATTCACATCTGGTTCCTTCCGTCTCTCACATACCTGTAGCTTTGTTTTCTGTCACAGATTTTCTGTTGTTGTATTATTCTCTGTTCGTTTCTTGACATCGGTGGAAAAATGTTGCCAATTGTTTCTAATTTTAAACACGGAAGTTGTCAATTTTGGTTTGCATGTAAATTTACAATATAAACAAACGAAACTACCTAAACAGAGAATAAAATCTAACTAGTCTAGTCTAGGTCTAGTGGAGTAAGGCTCAGGTCAAGCATCTCTAGATACCAGGTTCGATTCCTGGCTCCGTCGTTAATTTTTCGAAATCACCAGTATTTCAAATTTATATCTCCAATAAAATTTAACCTTGTATTCTTTTTTTATGGTTACTTTTCAGGGGAAGGCGGAGGGTCAAAGGTCGGCCGTGTGGATTCGAGCGCTCCTTCAGGATCATCTGAGCCAGCTGGGATACTTCCTGCAGAGGCACGCAGGGAAGGTGCTTTTTGTCGCGATACTGGCTCTAGCGACCTTCTGCGTTGCTCTAAAGTCGGTCCAAGTTCACAGCCGGGTAGACCAACTATGGGTACAGGGTAAGTGCATGGCACAGATGTTATCATTGTTGTATTCACGGTTTTCGATACCAGTCGCGAGTCTTATAAAAAAGGAAACACGAACTTTCATCAAACAGTCCAAACAACATACTCGTGATCGTATGGAACGGTTTGAAAAATCTTCACCAAGCGATGAACAGACATTGACGAAGGTTTTTTTCCTGACGCAGATCGTGAATAGATACCAGTTTATAAATAATGATGGAAAAACACCCGATGTAAAAGATTGGCCCAATTTCCGAAGAATCCCTTGGCTATTATTATGTGTATATATATATACAGATTTGTGGGTATACGAAATTTATAGAGAAAAATCATCTCTTCGTGTACCCCTGCAGTAATTTTGCCACCGGATGATGATATTATAAAGTAGTGTGTAATATCGAGAAACGTCGGCGAGTTGCGTGTTTCGAGAGCGATCGTAAGAGGTTCTAATGGCGGCTGTCAGTCAGTCAGCGGATGACCGTCTCGGGCAAGTTCTTCTTCTTCATCTTCCGCGCACGTCTCGCGCCGTTCCTATTCCTGTCCGGCTTTACGAAGTCGGTCCGTCCGTCGGTCCAACCGACCAACCGACCGACCGCGAAGCAACTCGAGCAAAACGATATCGCTCTCGCGACTTCGTTTCTTACTCGTAGCTACAGTACATTAGCCGCGTGTTGGGTGGGCCCCCTATATTTACCCGGGCACCACCATTCTTCTCTGGCATGATTTTCGCCGCGTATTGTTGGCGGGTGGTTATAAGAGGCACAAGTTCCAGGGTACCTACAACACTGCACAACTACTTCGGCGTTGTGTAATTTGTCCACAAATAACGGGAAATTATTTTGCGTTTAAGGTGCAGGCAAGAGGTTGTTACCCTCCCATCACCTCAACCGCTTATCCAGCCTTCAAAACCGGCACGAAGCTTTTTTGATATCCGTAGGTTTGTCCACGAATGTATACGCAGCTGTGGAACCAATCCGCGATTTCACAAAATTCTCTCTGATCGTTTGACATTCTTGAAACGCCGTTGAAGCATCGGATACCGATAACCTTACCTACAAGTCCAAACTAACTTTGGTCCAACGAATGTTGAATCGGTAATAAATAAACCAGGATAAAGTGAACCTCGATTCTCTTTTGATGTCGAAATTGGTAGCCTGTCGCGTCGCCGACAGTTGCAGACAAGGTCCAGATGCAATACGTGCTGCACGCAGCTTGGATCGCTTCGCCTATATAGCCTCTCATACCGGATATCCGTGAGGCAAAGATTGAACGATAGGTGCGGGCATCCAGTTATGGGTTACAGTACCTTCTCCCCGGTAGTCTACGGGTCTACTTATTGTAATTTATACCTCCAGTGTAGAGAAGGAGTGAACTCCAAGGATTCCAAGAAAACTTATATAGCAAGATGCAGCAACGAACTGGTAGTAGCCGGTATGCCATAACCGGAAACTGTTTAAGAAGGTCTGAAGGGTGTTCTCGCATGCGCGATATCCTCCGAATAACGTCGACCGAAAATTTCGCCAAGTTGGTCAGGTCAGGCCTTGCACTAATTTATTTTGTTCTTTCTAAAACGAAATCGAAGCGGGGCCCAAGGAAACGCACTGACTGCGGGGTGAACGACGTTGAGTGGATGCAGTCCGGTTTCGAAAACATTGAGATGTCAACGACACGACACGGCGCTGCACGGATGGATGATATCTCTCCCGGAGTAGAGTGCTGCATCCGCATATGCGAGTCAAGGCTCCGAGTTCTTCGAAAAGTGTGAACGAACCGCACTGAAGTTACTGGAGTTACTCGAGCTCCCAGGAATTGGCCAACTTTCGAACAAAGTTGGCAAGATGACAAAAGCCACGATATGCAGAATGGGGTTGGTCCTTCAAAAACGACACGATGACGAACCTTACGGGGTCAGTGGGACTTGTGATGAAACATGAAAATCCTGTATCTGTTCCGATCGTATCATCGTCTGCCGTGGTGTAAGAGGATACGCATACCAGAGCATTGAATTGTATGCTTAGTTTGAGCGTAGGTACGGATTTGAGACGCGGTATAAGATAATATGATACAGGGTCATCCCGAAGAAAGCTCCGAGACACCCTCGGAGATGATTCATCCGGTTCAACCCGCTTCACAGCTGTAAAATATGTCGGAATGTAGGCATGGAGGCCCTGCAACGAATGCGCACGCACACCTACAGATATTGTATTATAGTCCCGCTGCAGTCTGAACTTAGTAAGGGACAAGTATCACTCATTCCAGCGTGTCAAGTTCCCTGGAGTGTCGGAGTTCGGGTACATATTGCTAGAATAATCACTTATATTGAGGAATTTACGGTATCACGGCTATAATAATAATAGAAAGAAAAAAATCGGTAGGTCATTTTGTGTCAGAATATGTGATTTTCATCAAAAAGTACGTCCATCCACAATGAGCGAAGTAAAATTAAATCGTTCAATTGGTTATTTTTTCAAAAATTTAGGATTCATGAATGTCAAAAGAGAAATGTATTATATACTTACATTTTCACATTGCTCTTCACTTCACCAATATCACACTGGAATATTCAAACAGTGGAATTCGACCGCACGGCACCTTGAATTCCTCTATTTATAAATCCATGCACATAGATGTATATAAATACTTTGTACACGGATAAGCGTGTCATAGATCCGCAACCTTGCGGAAGCATAATCATTCCGCATTTCGTTATCTTCGTAATACGACAAGTAACGGTTTATTGAGGATCACCGGTTCAGCCGTGACCGTCGCGGCTGCGAATTTCGTCGCGAAAGTGAGAGCTACTGATCAAAGCGCGAGCAACGCGAACGCGAATTACGCGAAAGTAAAAGTGATCTTGGTAGATTATACACATTCAAGGTTCGCAATTTTATTTAACCTCACGACCCGCTCGATTATCGATTGAATTGGTGACCCGAAACATGCTCTCGATGATAATTGTAATAATATTTAATTACTATCGTCATTGTTATCAAACAATGATAATCTAAATGTGTAGTGTAATACAGTATGTATACTCATTTTGGCTTAATTAGGTACACTAAACAATGATTACAAACCTCGCTGTGATGAGAAATGGAAGTTGGAAAAGAAGATTATTACAGACCTTTGGACTAGGAAATCTTAGATTTATAATTTTCTTCGATTAGTTCGCAACTTTCGCCTGACGTTGGAATGAAAGGAGAAAATTCAACGGATGGGTTTACATTCCACGAATACCCCAATGGGGTTTAGAATATTTGAAACCCCTTCAAGAGTCAATATATTCCATATTTCCCACTTCTCTAGCGTAGAGTGTTGAAATCTGACTTGAATATCCGTCTCGCGTGACGAGGCGAATTTCGCACTCCGAACGAGTCAGGAAAGTGGAAATGAGGAGTAATCAGACACCCGCTACATTGACTTTGGTCAAATATGAGCGTCGCTCGGTCCCGAGGACCGGGGCCACGGAGGACGAAGGAAGAAGGCACGACGGCGCATGCGGGTCGACTGCTTACATCTTCATTAGGCCCCCATGCCTTTGAGCGCATTTGAGCGAGAGGTTCCGACGAGGATGAAAGAGAGCCTCGGGCCCAGACGGAGAGACCGGAGACGAAGACGGAGAGCGTCCGAGGACCCACCGGGAGGGAATCCGTTGTTGTTGTTATTGTTGCTGTTGTTGTTGTTGCGCCGATGAGCGAGCGGACAGACAGACGGACCACGGGACCAACGAACGCGGCTGTTCCAACAGAGGATCTCATCCCCTCGAAAGAGCACCCCGGGAGCCCGAGGAAGCAAGTATCCAGGCTCGAATCTTTTTTTGCACATCTTACGCGAACACCGCTCGATCAACGATTGGCAAAAGTGAGATCCGAAGTACCCTTGGTAATCGACACGCGTAGGTGAGGCCCGGTACTTCTTTCCTAGTCGACCTTACCGACGCGGTATGATCAACAACTAGATCCTCGGTGCTGCGCGGACGTTTCAACACCTATGAATCGGAGTCTTGGATTAAAAACCGAGGATCCCCGAAGCCCGGTGTCTTGGTTTCTCACTTTTCGGGGAACCGAGGAGTAGGCCTCGTACCTCCTTCTGCTTCTTCTTTTTCTTTCTTCCTTCTACCTCCCTGCCGACATTCCGACGGGGTACGGAAAGCTTCGAAATGAAAACCACTGAACTGGACGGGGCTCGGTTCCGGTGAATGGTCTCCGTGGGTGGCCCGCGGCCAGCGTCGGGGGTCTGCCTCTCCCCTGCCCGCCGGACCGTCGCCCCGCCGTCGCTCTCTCACTCTCTCTCTCTTCCTTTCCGTCTCTCTTTTCGTCTCGCTCGACGCGACGCCGCGTTGTGGTTGTAGGTACCGCATCTCCGTCCTCGGCCCCCGTCATCGTCATCGTCGTTTCAGCCAAGTCCGTACGAACCACCATTGCGGATGATCCGTGCTTGCGCGCATTCGTTGGACGCTGCGGAAACCGCGGCTTATCCCATTCCTTACTAGATGGTGTTTTGCGTACGACGTTCGACAGCGGCGACGCGTGCGCTCCGCAACTTTGCGTGTAACGTAAACGTCGTACTACGTCGGCCAATTCTCCCGATCGACGACCGGTAGTCCGAATAACAGCAAGACGGCTTCGATTTTACTTCTCTCTGCTACTAACCGTCCCGCGGGCATCGGTCCGCAAGATATACTTTAGACACACGTGTTTCTTGGCTATCGTGACGCGGAAGAAATCACGATGTGGAATTTGCATGTTTTGGATTACATTTTATTACAGATCGTTAATTGCGAATTTATTTTTTTTACCGTCGATGCGTTTAACGACAGCGCATGTTTTTATGTTCGATAAACTCTGCGAATCTCTTTATATGTAATGTTTTGTCTAGCACATTCTGCTTGATACTGTACATAATACACTGTCGAGGACTAGTATTAGTTACATGATATTTCTAGAGTTTCTTTCGATTGATTGCCATCTTATATTCATTCATTTACTGTTTATATTTACGTTCACAGTACTCTTCGTATTAAAGGAGTTCTGTAATTGATAATTTGATTAAGTATACGATATTTCCTGTACGTCTCTGCAATAAAGTGTACAAAAAGAAATATGAAGCTCTCGCGAAGCATCGACAGTTTTTAAAATTGCACCTTATCGAAATATCGCATAAAAAAAAAAAAAAAAAAAATACGTATCCGCGCAGGCGCAATCGTCAAATTCAAGCTTTCGAGAATTAGCGTGCGGTTGAAAAAATTAATTTTACAAATTTTTGCGCAATCAAGAAAAGCAAGAAAAATAATTTACGATCTTCCGTTACTCGAAAATTGGCAAATTCATCATCGGCGTACGGGTTCATCGCCAAGAATCTAAATGGCGAACAACTTTACACACCTTCGTCGTACAAAATTCAGAAACGGAAATTAAAGTACGTGAAAAGCGATAAAATCGGGACCATAGGGGGTCTGAGGGTTAAACGCGGAAAACGGTTCGGAATTGATCCTGGCGACGCGCTTCGTGCTGGACCGCCAAGCGGTCAATGGCGCGCGGCGTGGCCGCGACCTCCCGCGCGACGCCCCCTCCCCTCTCCCCGCCATCCACCTCCATTCATCTAGACACCCCCTCCCTTAACCTCCCCCCACCCCCCTCCGCCACCCTTCCCCTTCATCTCACTGCCGTCTCTTCCGCTGCCCGTCTACGCGCAGAGCGCCGCGGCCACGTTCCTTCACCTACCTATTAGCGGCATGCATGCACAAGCTGCAGCAGTTGCCGGTCTGCCGCAATCTTAGAAGGATGAAAAATCGACAAGGACCACGGCATTGCGGCAAGGGATGAAGAAATCGTAAATGGTAATTGGGGTGGGTGGAAATTTTTCGAGAAACAACAACGATTGTTAATATTGTTGTTACTTTTTTTGCTGGTGTTGTACCGTCAACGATAAACAATTCGGAAAAGAGAACGAAAAGATAGTTGATGAAAAAATCGTGGAAATTTTATTTGGAATTTAATGAAGAAAGAAAAGAAGTAAGATGCTACGAAGAAGTGAACGGGAAAAGTTATCGATTGACTTAAAATGACTGCGATAATTTTATTATTTACAAGTAATCGCTGTTATTACCGTTGTTTTCGAAATGATAAGAAATTTTGACAATGTTGAGATTTTTATACTTTGCAAAAAAATTCAGGGATCCAATCTCGACTTTGAACTTGTTCCTCAAAATCTATACAAACAGTTGTAATGAAAAGTTGAATGAAGATCGAACAGTGGAACAAATTTCGTAAAAATTGGTCCATTCGCACTCGCCACCCGCAACATGTCCGTCGTACTTACAGTACAACTAGGAATCGGGGAAAGCTGGGAACGACCCAAAGAACGGCGGCTCCGGTACCCTCTGGGTGGCCCAGGGGCCCTAGGGGCCCAACAACCACAAGAGCCAAAAGCCAGACAAACGTCCCTTTACGACATATCGCGTACAATATAGGTTCAAACATAAACCGTACGGTTATTACTGATGATTTGAAGAAAATAAAGGGTATATTCCGTACCACCTAATCCCGAAGCCTCGCGGCAGAAAAGGTCATTTTTGCTGGTACACCCATTCAATGTGGGTTCAATTATTGTTTTTGGAATTATAAAAGCGGTTAATTTCGTATAATTATCGCTGGAAAAAACCTGAAATTTTGATGTTGAACCGGATATTCGAATCAAATAATATCGATTTATCAGTAAAATTGAAGACTTAGAAGGACATTAAATTCCAAGACCGAAAGGAAAAAAAAAAAAAAAAAACCGATACGAGTTTTAACCTCATTTGCAGTCGATACGTAAAAGTTGTTTTTGATGTTAATAATGCACATGAAAAGACGAAACAGCAGAAGAGTCAATAATGTGTTTCTTCTACCTACGACTATATGATACGTATAAAATTTTTACAAATATCCTATTATTTTTAACGAAGGGAAAACCCCCGAAGTATTATAAAAATGGTGATTTACCCAGTCTCAGTTATCCTCTGCACACAATTTGCAATAAAACTTTTTGGCTCGCTTTTACTTTGCAGCGGGTGGAAGGCTGGAGAAAGAGGTCCAGTACGCGAGCAAGGCTCTCGGCGAGGCTGCAGCCTCGACGCATCAGCTCGTGATCCAGACCCCGAAGCACGCGGGAGCAAATATCCTACATTCGAGTGCTCTGAAGGAACATTTGACCGCCCTCAGAGCCGCGACTCAAGTCACCGTCCAGTTGTTCGATACGTAAGTTTCCTTTTTTTCCCCTTTCTTGTACCGTCCTATAGTTATTTCCGTTTCGTTAGTGTCAAGACTTAATTTCTTTCAAAATGTACACCTTACGTTTCACGTGATGCAATTATTAATATTATTAATATTATTATAACATCTTTTCTCCTGTTTTCTGTTCAATTTTTTTATTTTTGTAATTTAGCGTAACATACGGATAAATTTTCGATTCTTCTTCTTTCTTTTCGCTCGACATACGAGTACAGAGAGATAAGAAAGAAATTGAATAGTATAAAGTGAAACTAAATAAAAGCAATAAAAAAAATCCACATCCTGGTTGGCCAACAACCCAACGAGCATTCTCGAGCGTCGAGCGATGGAGTACTGAGATGCATTTTTAAAAGTTGTACACTATGCCCGTGGATGCGGATGAATCCCGAATATACAACATCTTCACCCCCTTCGAATATGTGTCGCGTATATTGCATAGAAGGTATACTTACACACCGGTAAACGTTACATAACTTTCATAATGCACTGGTGTGTGTGTGTATAAGTTGCCAGAAAGATCATATCTTCGTTTGTGCCATCCACACCTGTATGCATACTTAATTAGCAACAACTCCACCATAAGAATTAACGGCGTTGCTACGCTGTGCGCTCGCATAGCTCAACCCCAGAGTTCATACGGGATTTGCCTAAAGCATGAAACTTCTTTCATGTAAAGACAATAAACTGGACAAATTTTAAAAGAAAAAAAAAACAAAAAAACAATCCTAACTATCATAGATCATTACAATTAGAATGATATATGTAGAAAAATACACTGTTGAAATTAGTTTTCGTGTTTCTAAACGCTACGATATTATAATTTTTTTTTTCTTTCTTTCTCCAAGTTAGAGAGAATTAAGAATTTTGTTTATACGGATGCGCAATTACGGAATATCGTCGAGATTATTTTTGCTATCCATACGCAATGAGCTTGAAATAATTTTCTGTACGATAAAAGCGAGAAGAAAAAAAGATAAACAACACTTCTAATCGACCTATTACCAAAAATTACTTTTCGAGGGATACTAATTGGTTCAGAAAATTTGATAATTTCCAACCAAAAACCGGCTACCAGACTAAAAAAGAAAAACAGATCGCACGCAATTTATAACATGTAACAACGCATGAGATTTAGATGCGTGTAGTCTAGCCTCACGTTATATTCTTTGTTTCTAGGTCCTGGCGCCTGAAAGACATGTGCTACGCGCCGAGCGTGCCCAATTACGATATGCACTTTGTCGACCAGGTATGTAATTTTATCTACGCTTATAATCGTACTACGTCGATGTGCGTAAAATTATGAAATTCTCAGCAACGAATAAACGTAAAAAAAAAACAATATTTTTATTATTTGACGGATACTCTACAGGGATTTCAATGATTTCCCAAAGGATTTAAAAAATGTTTGAACAAATTGCAAAACACGATTGAAAAACGTTTCACATCAATCAAGATGATTTTTTGATCGGAGGAGCGTAAAAAAAAAAGAAAGATTTTCAGAAAATAGTCAAAAGCCTGCCTACAAAAGTCGAGAGTAAGTTGGGTATAAGAAGAAATTTTGCGCAATTCAATGTCACATTGTCAAAACATAACGTCTCATGATACGTACGCACATTACGAGATTCGTTGAACACAAAAACCATGCCAAAATGAATCAATAACCAAATCCGCTCGAAGTGCACGCTCAACGGTTTAATCTGCACGTTCTAACCCAAACACACCGAAGCGTTCATAAAAATGTACGACATATCTTACGTATGTAGACACAAGCGGGATATCTATATAGACTGTAAATACGTCTGGGACAGACGATTTACGATCGGTATATCGTAGCCCGAAGGTACAAGACATATAGGGTATAATACGCATTATGGTGGGGTCTGTGTAAGCCCATCAAGTGGTTCGCGGCACGGCGATGAAGAGACGGGAAGAGAAGGGCATGGAAGAGAAAGGGGGCAGAGAGAGTCTGACGGCGGCGGCGGCGGCAAGACGACCAGCGGACGAAGGAACGAACGAGCAGCCAGCCACTACTAAATAAGCGGCGAGGCAATTAGCCTCGCATAATGACGGGGTGCGCCTGGCTCCGTCTTCCTCGTCTTCCTCCTCGTCTTTGGCGCAGGCACCGGCCGCGGGTTCTCTTCCTGTGCCCATCTCCATCCCCATCCCCCTCGCTCCCTACCGCCACCCATCACCTCTTCAACCAATGTCCTCTTACACCGGGTCGTCGCGGCGTGTGGTCTTCTTCGGGTCGTCGGCGCGGACCCTCGTCGTTACGTACGCAAATGCGAGCGCAATAAATGCCCTTCGGGTAGTATCGCAGCCCGTTGAGCTGCCGATGCCGATGCCGATGCCGATGCCGACCGATTACGTCCCGTGCTTGTATAATATTATACGAGTATAGAGTAGATTATGGTTGCGTATGTCGGTGCAACGTGCCGCAGCAGGTATACACACTCTGAGAGAATACTCGAGGATGTTACAGTACGTCCGTGCAGGTCTTCGTCAACCATCTATTTACGTCGAATACAACTTATTCGTCCAACCCGCAACCGCTACTCCGGCAGTTCTGATCGACTACGATCACTCCCACTTCGACGGCATAACGTGTATGGATGTTTTGGTCGTTGAGTGGAATTATGGAAGATTTTAAACCACCGATTTCTCGTGCTCAAATTACAAGCGGTGGACCACTGATCGGGAAAATCCGGGTAAAGTAATATGGAACGAGAAAGAATCGAGCCGTTCGTTATCCAATGGACTCGTATTGTATTGTGCGTTATTAATGGGTACGAGCAAAGTATCCTTGACGACGACGACGAGCAGCTTCGTACGGCAACCGGTATCTGCAGGAAATATGACGTTGCCCCGCGACCACAATCTGCATATCTCGCAGGCTACTGTAAAATCCGGTTGCGTGCGCGCACGCGCCCACCATCTTCAAACCTACCCATCCAATTATCTTCTACCCCTACCGGTAATCATTTTATACTTGATACTGCTGTCGGACATCGGAAAGCAAATACCTACTTGTGCTCTGAAGTATGCAGTTAATACGTTACACGCCTTCGATTTTTTCAACGAGCGGAGCGATTCGGTCAGTTTTAAGGGACTTTTTCCATTTACCAATTGTGAGGTTGGATTCATTTCATCCTTTTTCTATCCATTTCGATTTCCTTGCTCCTTTCGTTTTTCGACTCTCTGTAAAAGCAAGACATGTTTTTGTATGCATTCATATCTAAATATTCTTGCCATTTTTAGGTAAATAATTTCCATTCCTTTTTTTCTACGAAGATTGTTTTTCTATTTCTGTGTTTAGTCTGGCCTGCCAACCTAGGTCTTTCTCATCTCTCTCAATTCTAAAGTAAATAACAATGAAGAAAAACCGTGTACAAGCCTGACATTCATTTGACATCCGGATAGCACAATTTATCGCCTTAATTATTCCGCACTGTTCTGGAAGAGGTCAGGACTGAGGCGGAAGGGAAAGAAGTGAAGAAGGGAGGATGCAGACCTCTTCGAATCTCTACCGCTGTTTAAAATTCTTCCGAGAAGTAGGAAACTTAATCTGCTATAATCTTTCCTGCGCAAGTTGGGGGAAGGGGAAAGGAAAAGGGCGGGATGAGGTGTAGAAAGAGAAGACAAGAGAGGAGAAAACTATACGGAGTGATTTTGTTGCCGAAGGACTAAAGGTAGATGAGGAAGGAAGGGAGAGGGGAATATAAGGACAGAAGGCGAGGCGAAGTAGGGCGCAAGGTTCGTCCTATTCTAAGAAAGCTCGTTTCTCCGCGATCCTCTATACAAGTATATTATACCTAACCGCGTGTTAGTTTCTGCCTCCTCAACTATAAACGGACCCTGCGCAAGAGAGGAGGCGAGGTCGCCTTGGGATTTAAAGAGAGAGAGAGAGAGAGAGAGAGAGAGGAAATATTTTTCGCAATTTCTGTAACCGGACCCAACAATTCAACCGGCTTCTTGAATTTTTCAGATATTCGAGCACATCATACCGTGCGCAATAATCACGCCCTTGGACTGTTTTTGGGAAGGTAGCAAACTCCTTGGTCCGGAGTATCCAGTTCACATACCGTAAGTTTTTTTTTTTTCTTCGTACGTTGAGAATTAAATTTAAACTTGAACTTGAGTTGTGAGAAAGAACGTTGCGAGTGAACGAATGATCCGAACAAAGACGTTTGAATTGAACGAATAAATTATACTGTATATGGAGTGAAATTAAATGTGATTCCTTCATGAGAAATTCTAACAAGTGAATTGCAAGGATCGAACTCACACGTAACTTGGCATTTGAACAGGCACACTAAAACCGTGGTTCAATGGACGCATTTAAACCCCACCGAGATGCTGGAACAGATGAAAAAACTTCCGTTCGTATTCTCCTTCAAGACTCTCGAGGACTACATGAAACGGTCAGGGATAACGAACGGGTACCAGAGCAAACCGTGTCTCGACCCCACGGACAAGGACTGTCCCGAAACTGCCCCGAACAAAAAGTCACAACAGGTAGGTTTAACCCCGATATTTATAAAAAGGTCCCGATCACCGTTGAGATGTAAATATATTTAACAGCCTTATCAGTTTATAGTTGCGAAGCGACGATTCTCCCTCTCTCGTCGGACTGATTAATTTACAGTTCTGATCAATTATTCCGACGAAGAGCTAAGCGCGGAAGATAACCGCCGGGGAATACTTAACTTACATTTATAACGACCCGAAATACGTATCTGACGACGTCTGTAGAATTTTAAACGACCCGCTTTATATTCCTAACCGATAACCAAACTTGTCGGAGCTGCTGTCCCGAAGAGGAGGAAATCAATCGACGATACTTAAACACTACGGCCATACTCTGCACGTTGTTCATCTGTCGAATGACGTGGGTACGTGTGTACAATTTATACGTCGAAGATAATCAGTCGTTGGCGTCATCTTAAGAATTTAACTCAATTCATTTTATACGCCTGTGCTCATGTGACGCGATTTTTCACCCATAGAAAAAAAAACCCGCTCATTTTGTGTTGGGAGGAAATTTAAACTCCGTAAATCTGTCGACACGTCTTTATATGATCATTCGGAAGAAAGATTTCTTACCATTTTATATAGCTTTATAGTTTCCATAGGATCTAATATTCGAATTGTGTGAAATAAACTAGTATGAAGATGTTTGCGCGAATCTCAAGTATCTAACAATTGTTTGTCTAAGATTCGTTAATCGTTTGTCAATAAAATAGAAAATAATTATGCAACAACGAATTTAATTATTAATTATACAACGTCACGGACCATTGGCGTTAAAAAAGGGCACGTACAATAATACTTAATATCTGTAAATTCCCGCTAACAATTCAAATCGCTTATTCTTTGCATACGAAATTTCTCTTCTAGTTTGAGAAAAAAAAAAAAACAAGATATCCCAGCGAGAAATGACAATTCAATGTTCTATCGCGTTCGCATTGCTTCTTCACCTTCGGTACTTTCGAGTCCGATCGGTTCTTCGATGATGCGACTACGTTTGTTGTAAAGAAGAAAGAAAAAAAGAAAGAGAAGTACAAAACAATCATACAAGATAAAAGAAGATTCATTCATTAGCCGACTCCGTAACGTGAAGCAACAACGACGTTTATGCATTATACATACCGCATGCGCATACGGCGGCGGGATTTTCGGTTGATATTTCCTTCGGTCCGTCAGCGGTGATCAGGCAATGCGTATGCGAGGTTGCGTGTGAGGAGCCGAGCATGCACCGGGGAGAACGATAAAATAACATTACGCCGACAGACGCGCGTCATACCACTTACCGCCTATTGTTGCTACAATGATACCTGGGCCCGGCCACCAACACCAGGGCCCATCGGCGACCGTCTCTTCGACGGACGGTAAATGCCGTCGATATTCCGCATGCAGCCCGTGAATGCCTCGGCAATCTGCTCCGGTGGTCCCGCACCGGGCGTCGTTCATTGTTGCGCTTTTGTCGTACATGCACCTCCGCCTCTGATCTATTGGTTATGTATTTATTTCTTTTATGCGTATTACGTGATGGCGATTCTCAGGTGTGCCGGGTGAATTTTGGAATATAAATCATTTCTTGGGAATTAATTATATACGTACGTAATATAATACTTTCCTGCGCAAGGAATTTTACATGCATACGTATGTAAGTGTGACTTTTTAACACCTTCCTTCTCAATTCGAACAACAAATTCTACAACCTATTTCCAAAGATGTTTTAGACCGTTTCTTTATTTTCGGGCCGTACTGTTTTGATAGGATTTTTTTTTTTTTTATTGTTTGCGGTTTGCGTTTACTAACGCTATGCAAAGTTTTTTATACCGAGACTAAAATTTATTTTAAACGACTGTTCCCAAAATTTTTACATTAGAAAACGGAGATGACGGGTATTTGAAGAATATTTACAAAATTAGCCAAGGTACGGGTTTTAAAATTTAACGATGGGTCATTTTTTTACAATCTCAAATCGGTTATTTAAAGGGTTGAAAGAGAAGCATGAAGTGTTGAAAAAATGTTCCGATCGAATCGAAGATTCTTAAGTAAACGGTCTAAATTTTATGCGAGATTAGATTTAGTCGCAGGTCGTGTACGGTAACACGGAAAGCAGTTAATTTTTCATTTCCTGAGAGTTTGAATAAATGTATGTACGAAGAATTTTCCTACCCTGGAATAAAAAAAAAAAAAGACAAGTTTCTATCAAATTTGAATCAGCCTGTACACCTCGAAGCATACGGAGACCGCGGAACTGTCAGGGTTTGGGTTAATACCCAATTCATTTGGCATGTTTTTCTTCCACGTGAAGTGTTAATCCTCTCGTCTTAGCAGCGAAGCGACATGCAAGGAGCCCGGAGATGAAAAGAGAATACAGAGAGAAAGAGAGAAGGGTGAAAGTATACCTAGTCTGCAGACGGGGCCCAGCGAGGCGGTCAGAAAACGTGACGCGGCATTCCTTAACAGTTCAGCAGTGCAGCAGCGGTTCTTTAAAAACCGACCAACACACTGCAGGCCCTTTCTCGTACTTACGTTACGCAAAGATAGCTGCTGCTCGTTGTATCATCTTTGTCGTTCAATTAAATTTTTTTTGTTTTTTTTTTCCAATTTCATGCGATACCCATTCGATTTTAAGATTGTTCAAAAAACGCGGCCAAAAATAAAGATGTAAAAATTTCGTCTAAACAGTTATAAAAATCGCGAGAGCCAAGTTCAACCTATGTATAGATACCGGGACATTTGTACACGTATAATCGCATCGGCGTTTCGCGCACACTGCGGTTATTGGTACCCGTCCTCTCACCCGCGAAGGTCGCGCAAGAAAAGCCCGCGCGCACACACACATCCACATATAATACAGATATAATTTCGATCATAGAAGCGATCGCGCTACAAACACGTAAACGCGCACGAGTCGCGGTTTATTTGCGTATATAATCCACGACGGTGTTTTTCTTATTATTTCCCATTTTGTTTTTTTCTTTTTAAATTCTCTCTCCTCTTTTTATCCATTTCGCTTGTTTTTCACTTCAACACATTTTTCGCGAGTATATACACAGCAAAGCATAGGTGTTATAATACAACTGGTATTCGAGGTTAACGGACGAATGCATGCCTATGCCAATGTACACACGATATACACACATATAATATTGTACGTATACGCGCAGTGTTTGGTAAAGCTTTAATTCGTTTACATACATGTACCCGATACATCCGTCGTGTCCGTACATAACTTGCGTACAATGTTTATAATCATGTGTGCCGTTGCCGTCGCGCGGCAATACGATTACGCATGTATCTCTACGCGTTGCATACACACACATATATACCTGCGTACATACACCTACGTTATGCGGAGAGACTGTGAGGAAAAGAAAAAGAGATTGCGACGGGCCGTTGAGGGTGAGGGGAGGGGAGGGGGGGGGGGGGATGACGGAGGCCCACCGCGTACGATAATCACGGTGGGATAATCGTGGGTGGCCCCGGCCCCAACCTCGGCATGCGGGTGTCGCGTGTAAGTGTGCGTGTGCGGGCGCTCACTCGGGCATCTCTTCCGTTCCGACCGGGAGACGCCGCAACGCAACGCGGTGATCTCGCGTCTTGCGTTTTGCGGCTTGCGTCTTGCGGCATGCGTCTTGTTTCACGCGACGAGACGGAGGTTGTAATATGCTGGCTCCGATCTCGACGGAGGGAGTATGCAAGGTCAAAAGTAGCCTCGCGGTACTTTATTACGTGCGCATGGGGTAGGTACATTTTAACCATACAGTTCTAAGAATGTGCGTTTATAAGTTCATGTATAGAATGAAGGCATAGCTTTGGTATGTGTTAGGTATACATACGCGATCTGTGTATAACAATGTTCGGACAGATAAAGGGTGGCTCGAAAAATAACGAGAAACGTGATGGAACGTGATTTTTAATTTTTATCTCTCTTGAAATCCTTGTTTCGAAAATTTGGAATTTGCGGAATATCGGTAGATTGTAGCAAGTTTTCTGTTTTTTTTTATTTTTATTTATTTTTTTTTCTACAAGAATATATCGCTACGTTAACGTTGCAAAGTCAATAAATTTGTATTATTTATTTTCATATGGACACTATACCGAAACAAACTTGGATAGATTGGTTTCTAAGGGAAGGATTAATAATATCATCGTCTCGTATTTTCTCAAGCGGACAAAACACTATCCGCATTTACGGATGAAATCGGCACTCCGTAATTTACGTGAAATAGTGACAAGATGGTAACTTATCCTGCCTAGAAATTGCATTATCGTATTTGAGTTTAGAAGTAGAATCAGTTTCCGCTCTTTTTGTTTTTACGAGTGTTGACAAAAGTTAGAATAAAGGTAATTTCATTATCTTGTGCTTACGAGGTAACGCAATTGCTGGAAACTTATAAGCGGAAAGTGTTTAAAAAGATGAACACCGTGCGCCGTCGAAAACGAGTTTCAAGATAAAGATCGATCTTTGTGGAAGAACAGAAATTAATATGGATCGTTCGATAATAGAGCGAAGACCAATACGGACAATTCGCCGAATTGGTCCCGGATATTTGCGCGTGCGGATTCGCATTTCCACAAATATGAATCTAGTGAAAATTTGTTGAATCGAGGGTACCTAATATTATCATCCGGTCCGATCCGTCCGACGAGAAATGGACCATGTAGGTATATGTATATAACGGGCCCATAAAAGCGCGCTGTGAGGTCTCTTCCCTCTCCGGTTCTCTCCCCATTCCATGGCTTACCTCCGCGACCACCGCAGTCGCCGTTTCGTCATTTTCACGGACCCAACCCGACCCAACTATACCTGTATATTACCCTCCTATACCTGGTATACGAATCGGTAGGTAATATAGCTACCTATATAGTCCTCGAAAGTTTATTATGAGGTTCTCAATTCCGCCGTTAAAACATCACATTATACCTATATAGCCAGGGTATAATATAAGCACACCGGCGAGAGTGACACTTACGACCAATTGGATTGCTGCATAAATCATGAAACAGTTTTCTTAATAAGATATGACATGAATTCCTTAATGAACCGCCCTTTGTTTACTAATGAAAACGTTTATCGCCTTTGATCCTCTTTCGGAATAGAATTCTGATAGTATGTTAACACAGAGAAGCTTCGCACACCTTTGCTGCCCAAATTTAAGCGATAACTCACAACCCGTTTCGCAAAAATAAAGCTCGACGTTGACGTTGTTTTTTTTTTTTCATCAGCCACCAGACGTAGGAGCAGAGCTGACCGGAGGCTGTTACGGATTTGCAGCGAAGTACATGCACTGGCCAGAGGAGCTCGTAGTCGGGGGAGCAAAGCACAATAAGACTGGTCACCTTACGCGGGCCGCAGCACTGCAGACCGTCGTTCAGCTAATGGGAGAGCGGGAACTCTACGAGTTTTGGGCGAACACGTACAGAGTTCATCACATCGATTGGTCCCAGGAGAAGGCGTCTATCGTTCTCGATACCTGGCAGCGGGCGTTCAGCAACGAAATAAAGAAACAACTGAAGGGAAACGGAAGCGCGCCTTACAACCTCTACGCCTTTAGCACAACCACGATGAACGACATTCTTGGAAAGTACAGCGAGATATCGGTCGTGAAAATCGTCATCGGGTGCGCGCTAATGGTGAGTTCTCTTCTACCATCTCCGCGTGGAGTAACTCCGACGTCAACGAAACTAAACGATGAGTGATCCTTATACCTTGTTCCAAAATTTTCACAGGTCCTCTACGCGGGATTGGCTCTCCTGAGGTGGAACGACCCTGTGCGCTCACAATCGGGGGTTGGAATCGCGGGTGTGATGCTGGTGTGCACGGTGGTCGCAGCGGGTCTGGGTTTCTGCGCGCTCTTGGGCATCCCATTCAACGCGGCGACGACGCAGATCGTGCCTTTCTTGGCGCTGGGTCTTGGTGTTCACGACATGTTCCTGCTGACCCATACCTACGCGGAGTTGTCGGTTAACGAGGTGCGGAGCGGAGAACAGACGGGAATGGTGCTGAAACGTACGGGGTTGTCTGTACTCCTGACGGGGCTGAGCAACGTCTCGGCATTTTTCGCCGCGGCGATGATCCCCGTACCGGCTCTGAGGGTCTTCTCTCTGCAGGCCGCGATCCTGATCCTCTTCAACCTCGCCGCGATGCTGCTGATTTTCCCGGCGATGGTGAGCCTCGATCTTCGCCGGCGTCGGTCCGGCCGCTCCGACATTTTCTGCTGTTACCTTCCGGCCCTGAAAAGGCCCACGGTTTACTCCCCAGGCAGCGCAGGCTGCAGGGGCAACGGTTGCGGAACCGCGAAGCAGACCGTGACGCGGGCGATTCCGCCCGAGCGCCGGGAGACCTGCACGCAAATACTGAGCCCGAGGAGCCACAGGAACGAGGCGTGGATCGGCGGCGACCTCAAAGGGGACGCCGAGAAGCAGCCCACCGAGGACGACTCGCTGACCGGCTGCTCAAAGGACGACTGCCTCGGATTTGGCCTCTCGCAGCTCGCCGCCCGGCATTACGCACCTTTCGTAACCCGTCCGACGACCAAGGTCTTCGGGATGATGCTCTTCGCTGGTATTCTGGCCGGCAGCGCTTGGCAGGCGACGAGGGTCAACGATGGACTCGAGCTGACCGACCTCGTCCCCCAAAATTCTGACGAGCACGGCTTCCTCGCCGCCCAAGCGAAGCACTTCGGATTTTACAACATGTACGCGGTGACCGGACGCGACTTTGAGTACCCGAATAATCAGCGGCTCCTCTACGAGTACCACGATGCCTTCATGCGTGTCAAGAATGTCATCAAGAACGACGACGGTGGACTCCCGGAGTTCTGGCTCGGCCTTTTCAGGGACTGGTTGAAGGGACTTCAGGCGGCGTTCGACCGCGACTACAGCCGAGGGTGCGTCGTTCAGGAGGAGTGGTTCAAGAACGCGAGCGACGACGCAATCCTGGCGTATAAGTTGATGGTGCAAACCGGCCACGTTGACAACCCGATCGACAAGACGCTCATCAATCAAACGCGACTTGTCGACTCTGACGGTATTATAAATCCTAGGGCTTTTTACAACTACCTCAGCGCCTGGGCGTCGAATGACGCCTTTGCCTACGGCGCTTCTCAGGCTAACTTGAGACCGGAACCCAGGCAGTGGTTCTACACAAACGACCCCGAGCTCAAGATACCAAAGAGCATGCCTCTCACCTACGCCCAGATGCCTTTTTACCTTCACAAACTCACGGACACCGATCAGATCACCGAGCTCATCGGCAGTGTTCGAGAACTCTGCAGAAAATTCGAGGAACGTGGTCTTCCTAATTTTCCCTCCGGGATTCCATTTCTTTATTGGGAACAGTACATGGGCCTGAGAGGATGTCTCGGTATAGCGCTTCTCGCTGCCCTCGGCGCTTCCGTTGCCGTAGTTGGAGTTCTTCTTCTCAATCTATGGGCCGCTCTTCTCGTCGGTACCTCGTTGGCTGGGGTTGTTTTACAGCTACTTGGGATCATGGGACTTTGCGGTATAAAACTAAGCGCCGTTCCCGCTGTTTTACTCGTCGTGAGCGTCGGTATCGCCGTACACTTCACCGTTCACATATGTCTGGTAAGAATGATTTTCTTTCTTTATCCAAAACGCGATTCGTTTGTCGTAAGGTCACATGAACTTGACCTTCTCATTTTCAATACTGGAATTAAAGGCTGAATGCAATTTCATATTTCTTGAAACCCGAATCAGTTCCAACGAGTTTCGCTGCTTCAAAGTTAAACCTTTATTTTCACTTTTTGCAGAGTTTCGTTACGAGCATCGGCAGCAGGGACAGACGAGTCAGACTGGCCTTGGAACACATGTATGCTCCAGTGGTGCACGGTGCTCTCACGACGCTATTGGCGGTAATGATGCTCGGACTGTCTGAGTTTGACTTCATAGTGCGGTACTTTTTCCTGGTACTGGTCAGCCTCATTGGTATCGGGCTCGTGAACGGACTCTTCTTCTTCCCCATACTCCTTTCCCTGGTTGGTCCATCGCCGGAAGTCATACCCAACGATCATCCTGACAGAATATCGACACCCACGCCCCCAGCATCCCCCATTGTCAGGCGGACCAAGCCCCCGGCGCCGCCTAAACGACCCCACAAGAGCGAGAGCAATAGGCTGCACGCCGAGCCTTCGCTGACCACAATCACTGAGGAACCAAATTCATGGCACAGTACTCAGGAATCGTGCATCATTGTTCAGCCAGAGCTTAAAGTCGAGACGACTTCGACGTGCGGCAATCAGGTACGGTTTGAATATCAATTTTTAATCTCGTGACGCAGAAAGCCGATTAGCTGCAATCGGAAATCAATTGCGAAAGCTCGTAAAATGATGCGTCAGTCAAAAAAGACAACCATTGGTTGATAAATTTGGAATACACTATTTTTAATCTTTCAACTTTTTATTTTAACCAGAAAATTATAAGCTGATTTGAATACCTCCTAGAAAATACCCTTGAAAGCACACGAGTGAAAAGTAGAGATACAGATTTTGCAGTGTTGTGCGGTGAAGATTATTTCAAGGAAATAATTTTCAAGCCTTTGCCCTTCATTTAAGCACGCCAGCGGAACGAAGAATCTTAACGCATGCCTAACACGTGTGAATTTTCCTTTTTATTTGACTAACAGAACTGTGGTGGATCCGACACGAGTGGTTCTAGTCGAACGTCTCCAGTACCTTCGGCTTCTCACATCACAACTAAGGTGACAGCTACAGCTAACATAAAGGTCGAAGTCCACACGCCGTTGTCCAGTAAGTGTAATAACCCTGATTTGTGTTAATTTCGCTTATTTGAATTCGCTTTTGAGTTATCCCCTCGCTTTTCAGCCCGTATTCTATAGCAAGTGACGATTTGTTTTCTATAAAATTTTAGGTGGAGTGGACCGTGGTGAGAAATGCAGACACGGCGGTGTCGCGAGCAGCAGGCGGAGTTCGCGTTGCAGCACGAACGTTAACGGGGGGGAATCTTCCGGTTCTGAACCAGATTCTGACTCAAATGCGAACCCGACGAACACGTACAAACACTGACAAGTACCGGGACAATCGGCAACTGCTGATAAAGTACAGAGCGGAACGAAAACCTACACAAGGCTGACTAGGCTAGTTTCAACTTTTTCCTTCTCCCTGTTCCTCTTTAATACTTAATTTTCATTACAGTTTTTAGGTCGTTTTTTTTTTATTTCTTCTTCTTACCGATTAACGATCAACTTTTACTACCGTTAAGAGTACGAGAACAAGTTAGACGTACCAGAATTGTATATATAAAGTTGTCATCAAAATACACAATAGTTGTACTGTTTTGATACAAAGAAATTAAGTGATAACAGTTTGGAATTTAGACGGCGGTACGAATTTTCGGTGCTGTCCTCGGTGCATCTGGTACATTTAATTATCTCTCGATGCGTTAATAAGTAATTCAAAGTATTTCGATGATTATTTTCGAGTTATAAAATGAAGAATCATGAAATGAAATCTACAAAGAGACATAAGAAAAAAAAAAAAAGAAGATATCACGCCACTGCGTATATACTTTGGTGGTGGCAAAAGAAGAACAAACGTGTGTGCTTTTCTGCGTTTCGTACCGTGTGGATACGTGGATGCGTGCGGTTTGAGTGAAAAAAGTGTGCATGATAGAGAAAGAGAGAAGGACTAACTATGCAGTTAATTATAAGCTTGAGATTCCGTTGTTGACATTGCAGAGTATTGATTCTCCGTAAATTATCCAACTGGATCAAAAAAGGGGTAGAAAATTGAATTCTGTTTTATTTATTAAATAGCTTCACGTTGTGCGACGTAATGAACAACAAAAGTGCATTGATGCATAGAATAAAATGAATTTAAGCGAAGTGAGGTGAAACTGAAACCCTATTTATTATTTATTTTAGTTTTTTCTTTTCCATATGGATAAGAGAAATATTTGTACAATGTACATGGATATTATACGGATATACGACGGCACGTGTACAATCTCTTAACCTAATAATTATTATTGTTATTAAGTACAGTGACTTGTAAAAATACTCAATTATTTATGCTACACTATACGTATTATTATTATTATTATTATTATTATTATCAACATTTACTTTAATTAAAAAGTCTATGGCCTAATTTAATAAAACTTACAATAATGTTAAATCAATCATACCTCTATTATTAAATTGTGTAAAAAGTTGTAATATATTTATCGCAGGTTAAAATCAAACAACCGAGTATCAATGTTTCACTGAAATCTTCCGTTGTTATTATTATCATTATTACTATTCCTATTGTTATTATCGTTATATCAATTAAAAGGGGAATAAAAAAATTGAATAATAATAATAATAATAAAATATAGTAATGATAATGGTATAGATTAGTAAGAAACGAAAATGAGGTTATATATTTTTTATTTCAAAGCAAAGTAACGCGTAGCCAGTAACGGCAGTTGTATGATGATCTTAATATCGATACCTAACCATGTTTTGTATAGGAAAGATTTAAGTGGTACGCGCTATTAGTTTTATATAAAAAGATAATAGTCAACATACCTCCCTTAAGCACTATACCTGCTCCATGACTTAATATTATTATAATGTATTGATTATGAAAAGAAAACAAAACCTAGTTATTCTTTATACGAATACCAGAGCAATTATTTCTATACTGTGTAATGCATTTTTTGTACATATTGAATAAACTAATATACTGGAAATTCCAAATTTTTCTGGTGACGTGTCACTGCTAGTAAGGTAGCAGGTTACGGGGTTCAAAAAACCACAATTCGTATTAAGATTGCTGATGATTAGAAAGAGTTTATCCAGAACTCGCATGCAATCGGCATTTATCTGTGTAACCTTAGCCTATCAAAATTGAAAATTCAAGAGTTGGAACAGTTTCAGTCGCATCCAATAGAGTTCTGTAGGTATAAGTCTTGTGTGTCGTTATTCCATACGTAATAAGTTGAAAGGTACAGTCAAACGCACAGGTGTTGATAACATTCAGCGTGAGGTTCTCTAATTTTACTGGCTTGCAAATCAAATCGTTTGACAGTAATGGAATAATTGCAAGCCTAAAATCTTTTATAGAGTCCCATTTAGGCCACTTATTCATCGTACAACTCTCTTCAACGTTGTCAACAGCGTTGTTTGTGGATATAATGAACGATACATTCCCACATTCCCATTTATCGCTTTTAAACGCTACGAAAGGAACTAACGGTTGTTTAAACAATTTCATAGGTCGGAACTCTGTTTTAGAAGTTCATTATTGCCGCAATTTTGTTTCGAAATGAAAAAGAAACTATAGGTATTTTCAAAAACTCTCAAATTTCACTGAAAGAACTTTTCATTTCAGAATTTGGTGTGCAGCCGCTAATTAACATCATATCAGTTTCTGCAAAACCCTGTTTCAGGTAATTTCAGGATCGGAACTGTGATCCATGTCTATCAGGAACTGCAGAACTAGATTGGATGAGACCGAAACTGATTCAACTTTCTTGAATTCTGGATTTTTATATGCCAAGTTCACATAGGTTCGGCATTTGCTGTCTTATAATTTGGAGAATGCGATCAAAAAAGTAACAATGATTCGAAAAATATCCGTATGCGAATACCTAGGAAAGATACACGATTCTGTCCTATTTCTCAGCATTCGACAAGGAAGTAAAACAGTAATTACCTGTGTGTATTGTGTGTAAGTAATAATGACGGCTGATTCTGGCAGTTGGGATTTGAACGGAATACACAGCCAACTTCACAGCTTAACGTATCACAAGTATGAATAGACGACACACTAATTTAAGCGCACTTCTTTCGCACACAAAAACATTATAAATAATCATATCCGACACGAAAAAATTCGTTGGCGGAAACGTCGCGCGGTTAACATGACTCTGAAGCTAGCCGCCGATTCGCAGAATATTCGTAAACACAATATTTCTTAGGATCTAACTACTTGAATCAACGGATAGGTTATAAAATGTCGGAAACGCCAAACCGCGGTCGATTGAAGGAGTTACTTTGTTTGTGAATCGGTAGGTCGGGACCGGTGACTAACTTCAGCGTGACGCCGTTAATTGCCAAGCAACACCGAGCCTGCTGCGCTTCATTTGTTTACGAAGCATCAAATCCCACCCAAAATCTGTTGTATATTTCACGTAATTTTTTTCAGAATCATACGAATATCCTTCGCACCGAGAGAAATATTTGTTGTACGAAAAGTACGAGTCATTACATGAATAAAAACTATAATTCGAACTCGTCAATATCACGTGCAAAACCGATACTGCATAATTTCGACGGGTTGCAATGTGACGTCGATCGTTTAATCTCTTTTTCGATAATTGCAATAACCAACTTATGTTATAACTTATGGTGTCGATGGCATAACGGTAGAGAACTGTTACATATCTACGCTGGGCCTGAACGCATACCTGCACATAAATTCAGCCGCAATGTCCCGACGCAGTTCCAACTGACCGTTGAAATGTCAACGAGTCTCGCCAGCTAGTCTCGCACTCGAGCAGTACCGATCATCCTTTGTTATTATGCGTTGTATTACTATTCATTGGTCGTTACCGACACGTGTTATCAAAGTTACCGACTACCAACTTGAAGTTGGCCAATGATCGTTCAGCCGAGAAACACAATTACCACGAGCCGATCTTGGGTTGCAGCGTGAAACTTATACGACCACGATGTCTACGTCTTTATTCTTAAATAGCGCCATTTTGTAAGCTGATCGGTAGCGACACCTTTGGGGATGCTGAGAAATCACGTGATATCGTAGCAGCTTTGATGTGAAGACAGCTCTCTCCCAAAATGGCGTAGCCCAATGTTGACAGCGAGGTGAGGTTGTAGATACTTAACAAGTGTAATTATTTTTACGTATTTTATCGTTAAGAAAAAAATGTCAAACCGCGATCCGGATAATTTGATGAGTATGAGCGACGAGCGGTTCGATTACCTCTTCAAGATCGTTTTGATCGGTGATTGTGGTACTGGTAAAACCTGCGTCGTCCAGAGGTTTAGATCTGGGACTTTCATTGAGAGACACGGAAGCACGATCGGTGTCGATTTCTCAATGAAGACTGTCATCGTCGACGGGAAGAAAGTCAAGGTAGGCGATCTTCTTTTCGGTTGGTGTTCTCACCAACAGGGCTGAGACGACGCAATTATCCCTAGCCTAACCTCACATTCTCCCCTTTGACAGTTGCAGATTTGGGACACTGCTGGGCAAGAAAGATTTCGCACAATCACTCAGAGCTACTATAGATCAGCGAATGGTGTTGTCGTAGGTAATGCATAGTTACCAAAAATAACCAATCCTAGAAAATATCTGTCACAATTTCAGCGCCTAACATTGTTTCCCTTCTCTCTCTCTCCATAGTTTATGACATAACAAAACGATCCACGTTTCTCAGCCTGCAGCGATGGGTTGAAGAGGTCCGTAAATACACATCGTCTCATGTCATGTTGATTTTAGTCGGTGAGCATGTCAATTTTTTCATGTATTAATACTCCATGATAAGACATAGCTAATATTTATAAAGTTTGATCATTTTTTATATAATATTGTAATAATATTTCTAGCTGCAGTGCTGGGAATGTTGTAAGAACTTTGATAACTCGCTTTAGATACATTGGAATGTGTGCATTCTTGCCATCTTGCTTGTATTTTCTTCAGGGTTTAATTCCATGTGAAAATTATTAGGTAACAAATGTGACCTGGAGAGTCTGAGAGAGGTTGAGAAAGGTGAAGCTGAAGCAGTTTCCGAGTATCTGCCAGAAGTTTTACATGTTATTGAAACTTCTGCAAAAGAAAACACCAACATCGATGCGATGTTCTCATACCTGGCCTCTGAATTAAAGGTATGTATTCCAGTGTCCCATTCCTATTTCAGTAAAATCAGGAGAAAAATATTGAGTGTGATACGCTCGACACAAGAGTTCCCATAGCTCAATCAATTTTGTTATTTTTCCATAGCGACGACACGAGAATCGTCAGTTTGAGGAAATGGCAGAGGAAACAGTGAAATTGGGAGCTGGTCGTGAGTTGTCTTCCTGTTCGAGCTGTCCGTACAAAATTTTCTGATCAGAAGAAACCTGTCGGCGGTGTTTAGTCGGCTCACTAAACAGTACTGTAATATTAAAATTATTTTTCAAACAGCTTTAAACGAGTTTTGAACAAAAACTCCATCCAAGCCACAAAAAATACTATTCAATAACGACAATATACACATATATAGTAGATATATATAACTAATATCGGACATGTAGAGCATATGTTTTAAAGAAAAATTTAACTAAAGAGGTACAAACAAAGAATGAGAGAGGTGGAGTTTCATAAAAGCTACGTATTTATTTTGAGGCATATTTTTCCTCTTCTTGTTCAACTCTATCTCTATTCGACGATATCTCTCTTATTCTATATATACTCTACATTATCTCAGTGACCTGAACAAGCTCGTAAGCCAAGTGCCTTTGACTTCCAAGGAATTGAAATGATAAGAATAATGAATAGGAATTTTTATAACAATTACTGATATATATTACCAACATCCCGATCAAACGGCAAATGTAAGTTAATGTCTTTTGTCCGACCCCCACTAGAGATAACGCCTATTCGCGCATGCGAAGCGGACGTGAAATTGCCGTTTTCATGCGCCCGCTTCACATGCACGAAAGGCGATTTTTCAAAAGGGCTCGGACAGAAATAATCGTGTGCATGACGAGAAGACGATTTCCTTCGTTTGATCACCACCCTCGTTTTGCTCAGGCAGCAAACATCACACTCGTCATCGCCTTTTTTCCACCCTTGGTACACAATGTACTATTAAAGCGTTGAAAGTATCTTATTTTTTTATCAGTAGGGACAACGTTTTTTACATCATACTGAGAATATTATTAATTTCCATACTGTAGATCTGGAAGAACCAAACAGATATTTTCAATCTGGATATTTTTCATTCTCATTCTCGTTTTTCCATATGCTTGACAATGTTTTTATTTTTATTACATCATAGATACCAAATTGAGTTTACACATTCATACAATTTTTTGTTATGATCTTATTTTTTTTTATATACCTATGAAGTAACCTGATATTAGGCAGATCCGGATTCTGGTACTATTGTATTAGAACCCGAGTGTTATGTTAACACGTTTTACCTAGACGTAAAACATTAATTTTCATACTAATTTTAATAAGAAATCTATAGTTGTATGTCGTAGGATTACCCTAATCTTATATTGATAGGCTCACATCATATGTATACTATACTTATGCAAAAAGCAATCTGACAACGAATCCCAACAAGATCTAGCCAAAGTATTTAAATACGAAGTGTATTTTTTTATATGTATTTGATTTTACAGTTCTTACCTATTATTATTAATCTTATTATCATTATTGTTAATAACAGGCATCCGCGGCGCTCTAGAAATATAATATGATTTACAATTAATTAATTCTTGTGCAGAGTAACCCGAAAGCTGAATGACAAGTGCTTTCCATATTATATTATACCAGTTCAAATAAGTCGGCCGGTGAGAGGAGGATCAGTCTTAGTTTTTAATCATTTGACAACTTGAATTTTACTGAAAATCTCACGCCACTGTCTTTCATCAAATGAACGCACAAGAAGGTTGTTGTTGTTATTCTTGTTGTTGTTGTTGTTATTAATGTACAGTGCAGTATAAATATCGGTAAACAGTGGTACTTCACAATTTTTTAATATGAATACTCATTCTGCACATATCTATAATACATATGTCTATATATATATATATGTATATAAATGTATACATACTTATAACTAACTTGTAACAATTAAAAGTTTTTCTAATGTTTAATTTAATATTACCTATTATTGAAATAATTTACCATCCAGTGTGAGAAGACGAAAGAAAGCAAAATAAAAAAATACATATTTACCTTCGAAAATTTTGTCGACAGGAACGATATAATAATAACAGTAAATAAGTATGAAAATATTAATCGTATCAATTTGTTTCGATGTATTAGCGTTAAAACGCCGTTATGTTCATGCGTATGATTAACGATTATCCCGGTTAATTTATTTCACTGACAGAAAATAAGAGAAGAAAAAATAAAAATAAAAATTGTAATTACGTTCACACATTGACGATAAGGGAAATGTTCCGATGAATCATCAATACTTTTGACGCATAGTATTTTTCTGAATTTTGACGTACTCGTACTTAATTTGTTTCTATTTACGGGTTACTTATATTATGCATAGGTGTGGATTGTATTTGTAGTGGGAAATGTCACAAAGGCAGAATGAATATTAAACTTGTATTTATTATTATCATAAATTAATGAATTATCAATGTTGTTGTTGTTGTTGTTGTTGTTGTTGTTGTTATTATTATTATTATTAATGTTATTATTTTTTATTATTTTTATTATATTATTATCATAATTAACTAATTTGATAATCATTAATGAAATTGACAGATACAGTCTTCATACAACGCTTGCTCCCTTGCAGCTTTGCAAATATATATTCAAATAAAATACGGAATCAGTCGTCCTATCATTAGGGTACTATATAATGTATTATACGTATAACTTGTAATATACAATCCTATACGCCACATCATCTTTCGGTTTCTCCTCAATTTCGTTATACTCTATACATGCGTTTTTGTTATTTAAAAATTTTTCTTCCAAATTGAATTAACAACTTATATATCGTACGCGCGTAGTATAGCCGCGGTGTGTTAAATCATTTCACTTACTCAGGCATACGTATACCTATATGCGTGTCCATGTATGCATGTATGTACGTACGGTGTATATATGTATAATATTCCCTAGCTTTAATAAATTATTAACTTAAGCTGTATATTATACGGTTCTTCCTCACCGCGTATCTAGCTATCTATGTACACTAATAACGGTCATTCAATATTGAGATGTAATACCCTATACTATAACGAATTGTAGTATACATACCGAGTGTTCCGTTAGTTAATCAATCCACCTACAATATAAATGAAAAACAAGAAGAACACGTGATTCTATGTATTTGTAAGTTGGATGAAGAGATGATTTTAAAATTTCCAAGTCACCTTCGTTTTTAGAAAATTCACTAGCGCGAAATTTCCGCGACGGTGATGAAAATTTCAACAGAAACGCAACAAAACTCAATTCATCAGCTTTGCATCGAACGAAATTGTACACCTTTTACGGGAGTTAAATTTTTCGTATGTTTACTATTATAATTGTACACACATTGTAATGTAGGCCAGGGACGAACAACTGTAAATAAAGTATTGAACTTTGTAATCGGTGGCAGTGGTTGCTCAAAAATATTCATCTCAACGCTGTCGCCTTGCGGTTAATATATTTGTCGAAGCGTTATTATCCAAGAGATTGTTGAGGTTGTTCGGTAAATTTCTGGGCGGAGGTTCGGGTCACCAAGCCTCTGTGTATCGAACATCGAATTCCTGAAGAGCCGGCAATCGCTTCTTCAACGATTCGAAGGTTTGGGCCGACAGTTTGGTGCTGTTCAAGTTCAACTTCCTCAGACTCGTTAGCGCTGGAAGGTGAAATTGACGGAGGATTATAACCACGTAATGACGGTTTAACATCGACGCGTCATCCGGCCGTTTTAAGCAGCCTTGAAACTTACAGGCAAGGGTGGAAATTCCCTTGTCGGAAACCGGCGTCTCGCACAAGTTCAACACCTGCAGCTTCTGGAGGTGTTCGCTGATCATTTGTAGGCCGGCATCGCCGAACTGCGTTGCCCACAAGTTGAGATATCTCAAGGCCGGTAGCTTTATCAACTGTTCGGCACAGGCCGAAGTCACAGACGTGAAAGCCAGGCTCAAACACTCCAAATTTCCTAGAGCACCTCCGCCCAGAAGAAGAGCGACGTCGGCGTCAGTCGCTCGAACAGGCAGCGTCAGCTTCTTGGGTCCCCCTTTTTGTTGCTACCATTTCGGGATAAACATTTGATGAGGTGAGAACGTAGAATCACATAAGTTTGATAATGTGAAGACGCGGAAGGAACGAGGGAGAAAGTTGAGATGATTAATACGAGGAGAGGCTCACCAACTCCTGCAGGTTTCTCTGCCGCTGACAAAGTGCGGCGTACTTTGTTCTTCCCGAAGCTGTGGATTGCAGGGCGGAAACTACTTGCAGTCTGGCTTCCTCGTTCGGGAGCAACCTCCACTCCAACATCAGACACAATGCCTCTTGAGCCGCGTCGCATCCTCTGACTCCTAGGAGGATACAAGCGCCTCCGGCCTGTTTCATGAGTGATCCAACAAATTTCTTCCTCCGACAGCAACACTCGAACAGCGTCGTTAGCTGCATTTTGCAAAAATTTTTATCGGTTACTGTATAGAAACTTCTAACTGTACTATGAACAAGCAGGTAAACCGTCGACGTTATTAACTCAGCTGTAAATTTTATAAAATAAATAATAAATAACAAATTTTAGTAGCCAATGGTCAAGAATACTCGTAAGTTACGTTACCATTCAAGTTTACCGTCAATATACGATTCTCACTTTTCATCAAGGTACCACATATTTCCTTTATAGGTAATAATATTTGCTTGACGTTTTTTTTATTTTGTGTTGTTTTGTTTTTTTTTTTATTTTTTCTGTATGGAATTTCAGAATTTTTCTCCAGGTACCCAGCTGTATCGTATAAAAAAAAAGCATACCGTTTATATGCGTATCATATCATTTAACGACGTCATAACACAAGGCCAGAATATTCGATTGAATAACGGATTTTACCGCGGGCGGAAGCACATGGATGAAAAGAACCTGCGGTTTCGTCATCCGCGTCACTCCGGCGTTACAAAGAGACTTTTATTATACTACGCTGTCCAAATTTTTTCCTCTCCGTTTAAACGTACCTCGTATGATAAATCGTCTCGGTTGGTATTAAGTACGCGTTGCAATATGTCTGCAGCCTGCTGCAGTCGGCGGTCTTATCAATGATTGAGGATTGATTAACGAGCCATTATCATCATCAGTTCCCGTTGTTATTATTATTGCCCGGTTATCACTACCGCATATTACACACGTGTGTACACACCTATAACGCTTTCGATGCTTAATATGCGCGCCATACTTTATCCCTTATCTCGAAACAACGAATTATATCCAAGTATCGGTTAGTCTCGCGTATCGATCAGACAACGAACCGAACCGGGATAGGCAAACGCCGGATCTTATCTCCGTTTACAAAAAAACGACTAAATGATGTTAACTATCAGAAACGACGCAAAATCCCTCCTCCGATAAAGTCGTAAAAATCGTTCGTTGTATACCATTTCTCCAAAAAGCTGCCCTTGATCCGGACAGGCGGGGCTCGCTGGAGCCGCGATGTGGATCCATCCGGGTCTCGGTTCTCGTACCGGAAGTAAGCATCGGTGAACTGAACACCTCGGGTCCTTGGCGAGGCGTCCGGCGACGCCGACCAGCAATGACAATTGGACAGCTTTGTCGGCCAGAGCTTCTTCGGGGAACGGAACCGGCTGCAAAAGGCCGCCGAGTCCAGGCCGCCAATCAGCGTACTCCGATCTGCGAAGGATTTCCGATTAATGAGACGGTTTTTACTCCCGGATTATGATCGAGATCCTGCGATCGAAAATCTGGTTGTACGCTCCGCTTCCAAAATTGTAACACCATACTCACGCAACGTTCAAGAGGAGAAGATAACACTGGAGAGGAGGCAATGACGAGGCTGGCTGTTCATCTGCAGACGAAGAATGACGCGCGACCTCGAATCTGTAACACACATGCCCCCCAACACGCGTCAGTTTATTTTAAACATTTTTGTCCGACTAGACTCTGTACCGATTCTTGATAAATCAACCGACTGAGACCGAAGCACGATGATCCTGTTATACAGGGTAAACAACGTTTTTTTTTTTTTTTTCAATTATACATACGCATATACCTATACCGGATGTTTGCGCAGTATATCACCTGTATTTTTATGTACGACTAGGTATATATAACATTGACCACATGAGGTATGCTTTGAATGTATGTATATTTGATAAGGTTTTTAGGAAGAACCGCTGTAAATGGAAAGATAGCTCTGAAAACATACGTAGATCATTGAGGCACACAATTGCTCGCGGAGAAAAATATTTACCCTCAGCTTCGCAGAATCTTGATAAGTTTTTTATTTTTTCATCCATAGACAAATCTAACTCTTCGCTATACATACCTATATGTATGTGTATGTAATTATAGGAACAGATTTCACAAAACATCGTATTGATGTAACGAACGTTGTATTGTACATTTACTATAACACAAACTAGTTGGAGTTGATTTTCGATGAGAGCTAAAAACAATATGGCAGCCAAGCCAGGTTAAAGAAATATTCGGAGGACCCTTCCATGAAAATTCGACCATTCCCATTAGACAAGGATTCTTTCTTAAAATAAAAACAAAAAAACAAAGATGGCTCGAAATATGACAGGTTTTAAGTTGAACGAAGTCAAACCGATGGACCAAGTTCGATGAAAATCGGTTGAACCGTTATTGAGAAGCTATAGGACAAAAAATTTTACATCTTTGGATTATACCAACAGCTTATTGTTAGCAACACTTGACCCGATTGAGCTCAAAATCAAATCAAGTTCTGAGTCACGCAATTGACTGCCTCGGTTGAAAATAGAGTAATAAGAATCCTTCGATTCGTTGGCGACATATCGTTAGAAGAGAGAGAGAGAGAGAGAGAGAGAGAGAGAGAGAGAGAGAGAGAGAGAAAGAACAACTTCATCGCACACCTAAACATCCATGTAGAAATGGCCGGAGGGTGATTCTCGAGACCTCAAAACGTCGAGATCAAGTAAAAATACTGAATTTTTCATTTCCGCAGTGATTATAGCAACTTCTGCTCATACGCTCTGCAATTCCGGACTGATCGTGAGGAGAACAAGCGGCTTCCAGACTGGCCATTTGCCAGCCCTAAGAACGTCCCGTTCTCACACTGCAGGTTCCAAGTTTATAGAGAGAAAAAAAAAGGAACAATATGCAATTCGAATTTTGAACTACAAATTCAGAATTGTGATTAACGCTTTTAAAGCCCTCGGAAAAAACCTCCACTTAGCAATCTCTACCAAGGTCGGTATATTTTTAGACTTTTTTTTACCATATTGGATCGCCATTTTCTATCTTACAATCTGGATTGAGATTCGTATTTTTAGTTTTTTTTTTTTTTTTGAGATTATTGAATACGCCACATTTGAATTTTTCAAATCTGACCTCAGACTCCTGATAAGCGACCCAAAAAAAATCCATTCATCCACTCTCAAGATATCATCATTTTAATTAATTTTTTTTTGTAATGCTGTTATTTAAATAATTAAAAAATTACCGAACCGATCAAAGCAAAAATCTACTCAGTTCTGAGTTTGGAAAAGCCGCGCCAATTGAGACCAAAATCATTGAAATCCGGTAACTCGTTTTCGACATTTCGTCGGATAAAAAAATTGATCACATACATGCATGCGTCCATACATAGATACACACGCACAGAATCAGACATCCGTTCGAAAATGGTTTGGGTGGCAATTCTCTAGACCTTGAAACGTCGAGATCCATTAAAAAATTCAACTCTCAATTTCCCAGTTGATTAGAACAACATCCCTTTTTCGTCTGAAAACAGAGAAACGGGAATTTGGAAAAGGCCACCAGCTCACCTGTGAAATATGGCAGCGACGCAAATCGACACTAGATTCGGAAGTACCCTTGGATGAGGACAGTCGCTTCCGGGTCCGTGAACGGAGGCAATGTAGTCCCTGATCGCCTGTTCGCCGTCGTTGTTTTCGTAGAGAGCGGCGACGAAGACTTGAAGGAGCTTCCGCATGTCGGGCGACTTGCCGAAGTCGACGGTGTGCTTGAGGCACCTTGTTATGGCCGGGGCGAGAGCCGCGACGAGAGGAGACCTCGGGTGGAGTTGGGCCAGCCTTGCCAAAGCTCTTGCAAGCGTCGGTGGCGGCGCGACTTTTTCCAAAAGCGGTGCCGCCACGGCCAGAACAGCCTCGGCCCAATTTCTCCCACCCCTGCCGTCGCAGCGGGCCGCGCCGCCCTTTCCGCTCTTCGAATCGGCCGCTTCCGGTTCCTCCAGGAGTCTGGCTACCGCCTCGAGCGGCGCCCCGGCGACCCTTTCGTCCTGCAGGGGAGTCCACAGGGCGAAATCTACCATCGCTTTGAGCTCTCGAAGCACGACCTCCTCCCTGGTGCTCACCGAGACCAAGTGTTGGTACTTGAAGATGCTCTTCTGCAATAGAACAGGGTTAAAAATTTCGGATGCTTTTCGTTAATTAGGCGAAATTGAAATGGAGGGCCAATGAAAATTACACGGCAACTTTTCTTCATTCAGGGAATATACGTTTTTGATAGGTTAGCTGGTGGTATGAAGCAAAATACACGAAGATATCGAATAAATTTAATTATTTAAATATTATAGGGTAAATCTAGGGTGAGGAGGTCCAAATTTAAGAAAAAAAAACCTCGCGTAATTAATGGACACCCCCTTAGCTCACACGTGCTTTTGGTATAAGATATTTCTTCTGCAGTGTCATTCTTATTTACTTGTATGTACGAAAAATCATCGAAGTGCCGACGAACCGTGAGCTAGCTGTCATGCTTTTGTACCAATCATCGTTACTTCGCAAACCATCGGCTGGTGGTCTGCGAAATTTTGGTTGAAAAGCACGCGTGCCGAGTATAATGTGTTACATAGTCCAAAGGATGGATGGATGGTCTGTTTCACGAGTCTGCAAACATGTTTACAGCCACGTACGAATGTGCGAAGAATTGTACATCGTGTTGATGGGATTTATGATAAATAGAAAGACGGATATTTTTTTCCGGATAACTGATACGTGCATCCTGATCATTCGCATTGCGATTACCCGTTTCTGAACCTTTTAATGGCGCCGGATCCGCGTCAATTTTTACGCTAATCGCAAGTCAGAATTAATACTTGTTATTGGTTTGTATATATGATATAAATTTACAGTGTAGATATATGCGTGACACATTATTCAAGAACGTGTAAACAACGAAAAATATATCATCGAATTATGTGACTCCAGGAGTCGAATATTCGACACGTGGATTTCGCGCTCTTCCCAATCGTTATTCCAATCCAGACCATAAACTGAAGCAGATTCGCCGATAACGAAATTACCTTCCAGATAAATTATAGTGCAATTCCCATAACGCAAACGTATTAAGCGTCGGAATGACGGGCGTAAATTTTTAACGGTCTAACAATACGGCTCATCCATGCTGCAGTTTATTCTTAGGCTATGGAAAAAAGTGCACCGGAGATACTTTTGGTATCGATGTTTGCTTTATTGCTTATCTATAATTACAATAAAATGTACGAATTTAGAGATAAACGAGGTAGAGTTACAAGAAGTCTGATAGAAGAAGGACTGATAATAATACTAGACTGTTGCATTGAAAAAATAAGTTGCAGTATTTTCAAATCGTTATATTGAATCTTGCAACGGACTCGAATAACTAAAACTAGTGCATTTGTAGAAAAAATAATTGCCATTTAATTCGATGCGCGTTATTATTACGAATATTAACTTTTCATACATTTCTTGATTTCAGAATTATTTTTACAAAACTTATCATTTATTCCCAAAACATTACATATCTCACCCAAGTCGATCAGACGTGAAGTTACACGTAGGTAGGTACTGACGTAGATACGCGGTTAAATTAACTGAATTTTCAATATATTCCATAGATTTTGTCGGCGGACGAAAAGAAAAAACCAGCTACAATGTCACCGTGCATTTAAGATCTCAGGGGGTTTTGCGCAGTTTAAAAATCTGCGGTACCAGCGATAATGGACATAAAATATATCGCATACGCACCTTCCATAGTATGGAATGGTACCACTGATCCCTCGTGTAAGCGTTACCAGCCTGCAAGAGAAGCGATCCGTCCGGTAAGACGATACGGAGGCAGTACTTGTAGGTCGGATCCCATCTCGCGACAGCGTAAACCTCAGACATGCTGCTGTATGGTACCGGATGTTGAAGAAATCCCGTGAGCTGGAACAGAGAGGTAAAAAAATATTACATAAAAAAAAAACGACGAAACGAGACCGCTGTTTGCGTACAATAGCCAATGCTCGGGGTTCACCTGTCAACTATAACTTTAAGACGTGAGAGACGTTGAAAAGAAATTTTTTCCTGTGAAATTTTTCTCCAAGACTTGTATTGTTATTACACCTACAACGTCAGTATGCGCAGATAACTATTTTTGCATTATAACCCGATGAACCTACGCATATTCACATGTTCGCTGAATTGAGACGAAAGTGTAACAGCTCGAGATGCGTGAAATGGAATCCTGGAAGCGAATTGAAATACAGACTGTTTGTTATTTACCAATTTCTATACATCCTCCCCCACCCCCGAGGCCAATCGACCTAAACATTGTGGAGGGACTAAAACTATCGAACGAAAATCGATAACCAATGTTACCAGTTCAATGGGTAAAACGATTCTATAACGTTTCGACGAGATTGCTTTATTGTTTCTTCCACACAGCGTTCGTCGTTATTAGTTTATTGTTATTGTTGTTGTTGTTATATTATTTGAAAGGAATTACTTGGAGAGAGAAATATTTCATCGAATTATTGTATATATATATGTATATATATACAGAATCTTGTTTCGATTGTATATTTACGCAAGTTATTTGCCGAGGTAAAGATTAACATAAATTAACAACACGTTTCGTCGTACTGAGCATAATTTTCCGAGTAATATATCAACGTTTTTAAAGTATAATAATTTCGACCTGATTTTCATCTCGATCACTGCATTTAATCACCCCGCCGGGGTGAACGAAAGTTATAATTTTATCGTTGGTCAAACAGAATTCGCGATGAGGAAGTAACCAGGTGTTAATTTCCTGGAATGAAATGACGTCTGTTGAACGATGAGAAAATACCTTACCCGATGTGAGACTACGCATCATTCCTTGAAACCTGTTTACTTTATCTGGAATTGGTAATTTTACTCGTTTGTAAATTAAGAGATATGAAAGCAAACAAAATAATACAGCAAGCAACGATCACTAATTCCTTTCTCCGCAATACGCGGCTCAACGGAATGTTTAGAATTTCAATACGTTCAACCGATGCATTTTCCTCGTTTTAGGTGTAACCTAGATGTTCTCATTTTTCAGTCTATTCGGTCATCTGAAACAATTTCAAATCGTCGGTAAATTGAACAGCAGTTGTATCCTTTTTTTTTTTCTATTTTCGCCGACAGATTACCGAATTAAAAGACGCAGAAAATGTGGCCGTGACTCGTTGCAGCCCTGTCATTTGATTGTCCCAGTATAATCCATACGAGGGCGACTAATGTCAGTCTATTCTGAACCGTGGAACACGAACCTTGGACCATTGACCAGTCGGCGAATGATAAAAAATTTCAAACAACAATTACAAATTAATATTGATTACGCGATCGCTTATCAAATATATAAGTATAATACACGCATAAAGAAAAAATTGAGATAAATGATGAAAACATGACATGGTATAAACGATAATTGTCCGCGTTCTCAGATTTCCAAAAATTTACTGACGCAGAAAAACGGCTGGTATCATCTACATTCCACCTATTCCCGTAATTCTGGAAAATGTTTCTAAATATTAGGGACTTGTTGAGCTTCACATTTTTTACAGTGAATTTATGTTCGCCGAAATACGTGTACGTCAATACAGGCGAACGTTCACGTTATCGATATCTTTTATTCAAACTGGTGTCAATTGTCGACGTGTTGACCTCAATAGAAAATCCTGAAATTCATTGTCGGGCTAAAATTCTGTTGTTCGCATGCGTTTCACAATGCAAAGAATAAAAACGAAATTTCGCGTAAGAAGATCTACAGCAAAAAAACACCTTGACCTGTCAGCGAACACTAAAGACTATAATTTCTTTGATACGGTACACTGAGAGAAATTTTTATTTCCGGTTACCGCTCAGTTCTTAACTATTTCGATTTTTTACCAAAATCGGAAAATACAGTTCTAGGTAGAAAATGAAAATTAGTTTTCTAGTTGTTACCGGAAAGTTTAGTATCCGTTGCTATTCTTTCTCATTACGATCACTGTTGCTAGATTTTCTTGCAACTGTTGCGAAAATTTAATGCTTGTGCAACGATAAATTGACGTTAAAGCCTTATTTAAGTAAAAAAGTAGAGTAAACCGAAAAAACTGATTTTGCGTTGCAATTACCAAAAATTATGGATCGACAATAGCGCAAAATGGTAACTTGTGCCTCGTTTTTCGTAATTCCAACAATATTCAAGTAATTTTTTTAACGATACCTGTTTAACCGAATTTTTCTAGTTACTGTAACAAATGAAATTCGTCCCAGTGTATAATATAATATATAAAGGCAACAACGTGCGGTTGCAAACACGGTTAGAATCTCGTTTTTATTGCTCTTCTTCAAAACTGAACTACACATCTAGGCCTTCGTAAAAATATTCCGTTCCCGCGATAGGTGTAATAACGTAGGTAATTTCCCAGAGGTTCGCGTTTACGTTTGCACGGTTAAAAATATACTCACCGTAAGTAAATATCACTGTAATACCTATAACGTACATCTCATCGCTTCGGTGAAACGACCATTGTCCAAGAACGACAATTTCTGATAACCCGAATCACCCGATCCGACCATAACAGCCAACGGTGAGAGTCTACGTCATCGGGCCGAATTTTTTTCTGCGAAAACTCTCGATCAACGTCGGTTCGATATAACTTATTCTTCAAGTTTTCCCCTTCGTGAGCACAATATCCGGCATACATGTTTCTCTTTTCGGTAGACACCGTCTATCTTTTTAATTCAGAGACGCTAATAATTATTAGCATATACTTATGTATAATGCATTTAATGAGTTTAAATGAAATTCATACAAGTTCAGTAAGGTTATTTTTCCTTAATATAAAGCTCTATAAAAATTTTCGAATCCCCGCTACCCGTTCTCAATTTTTAGTTAAAATTTTTTCCTTCAAATCTCGTCACGGAACACACAATACTGTAAACGTCCACCGTATTCGCGGGATGAGTTTAGAATATTATATATTTTTATTTAAACTAAGACAGAAATGTTATGTACCTGATAAAATGTGCACAGATGCTGTATTATCTAAATTCAAACAACTGCAGCGTGACAATGCAACATGTTTTTTGAAAATAAAAATAAAAACTCAAATGTACAAGAAATTTGTGTTCAACACCTCTCCGATTATACGCACAAAAGTCCGTAGATAAGAATTTTTGCAACAAAAAAACCCTTCGTACAAGTCGACTTCTCTCTGGAGAGGATCTTCCACAAGTGTTGCAGCAAAATGAAAAAAAAAGCAATCAATTTTTCACGCCACATTTTCAAACAGTCACGTACCGCAGTCACTCCTAATTATTGTATCTAATAAAGTTTCCTCGCAGACAGTGCGCAACCTATATGCATAAGAATACGGATACAACGGCTGCGGAATATCGGAGAAGTTCTAATGCAGCAGTCTCACTGCAATCAAAAGTAGGAGCTTTCCCGCTAGACACCTAAGTTTGAGCGATATTGCAGGTATACAAGGTACGTACCGCAACCTACGTTGGGAAACTTTTGACCGTCATTGTACGTGCCCCTTAGGTATGTTCTAATGCGTGTAAACACACCCAACACACCGTCTAAGTCAGTGCCGAACTACGTGCAAATCGTGTACATACACGACACGCGGCATCATTGGGTATGCGGTGTATGTGTGTATACCTATCGACGCCCTGCGCCGCATCCACACACACACACACACAGAGAGAGAGAGAGAGAGAGCAGCATGCCTCTGTCGTGCCCACCTACACGAATATAGGTATACATATACGCACTGGCTGGCGAGATAGGAGGGAATGACGTCAGGGACGTATCTAGGCCGAGGGTTGAACGACTGGTCTAGCGGGTCGCGGTGTGCAGGAGGGCCTGCAGGGAGCCGCGTGAGGTCGGAAGAGGAGGTCGAAGGGGACTTAAACCGAGCCGCGTAAAACTGGGACGCTGTCGGGGATTCGGGGGGCGGTGATGGTGACGCGGTTTGCTGCCGCTGCTGCTGCTGCAGCTGCTGCATCCCCGGGTGAATGAAAGAGCTCGATGACGTCGGTGTTCGATAAAATCATTTCAACGAAATACCTCGTCGAGTGTAAGCGGGGGTGGTGGAATCTGCATGGCGGTTGCCGGGTGAAATTTTCCCCTACATTTTATTTTCACTCCCCACCCCTGTCCGCGGCAGGTTACTTATAATGCGAATTGGAAACGAGGAGTGGTAACACGATATGACGTTCCATCTGGACTGTGTACTCTCTTCGAATTATATGCACCCACGTACGGAAACGCTGATTCGTTCCGGGTTGAGATGAGTTATAGAATCGGAGGATGGTTAGGTTCAACAATTGACGCACGTATTTACGCCGTCGATGTATTGCCGTTCGTGATCTCGTAATCACGACGATCCTATATCTCGTACGAGATTTGCTCATTGATCACCCGCGGGCCACGTGAAGATGCTTGTTTCATCGGGCCTGGAAGCGTCTTCGTCGATATAACGTCGGTTTTTAATGGAGGAAACACAAGCAGATGACGCGCGGTACCGTTGTACGTAATCAATGATCGTTCTTGAAAGCGTAAAAAGTTTATCGGAAACGTGTAAGAAAATTGATTGCACAATACTGGGTGTCGGTTGAAAACTTTGCCGAGGCAATGTGAACTAGAAAATGTGTAATATTCCTTGTCGGACCCTTATTGTACGTACAGCGCACAACATGGCCGCCGTACGACGCGCCTGAAATTTTTTTTCGCCCGTAGAAAAATTATCAGAAGTTGCGAGTTCTCGAACGACGCTCAATGCGAAACAGAAAGATGGCAAGAGTGGCCTAGTCATAGTTTCGCCTTCGTGGAACGCGCCTAAAAACTGAGTACACAAGTTGCGAAATTCGCGCCTCCTAGTCTGCAACGCGCGTAGCAGCCAATGGTTAACTCTTAATTGTCGAGACGGTAATTACGCAGCCTTCGCGGGTACGTTGTTGGAACAAAAGCGAACCGGGGTCAGCACATAATCGGCGTTAAGGAATTGTCGAACAAGGAGCTTCGGGCGTCTAAGTCGCCGCCCAAACACCACCCAGGGCCAGTCGCGAACCAACCGTGGCGAGAACAGCCGACACCAGCAGACGGAACAGCACAAGTCTGAGAAGCATGCTACCAGGGTCAGGCTTGACGTCAGTATTGTCGTCGACGCACGCACAGCGGTATTACCATTTGCCTTTCGTGGGCCTTCCATTGAGCCAACAAGTAGTTATCGGCGGTCTCTAATCGTAAGAGGTAACGATCCGCGGCGCTAGGATGACGCCGCGTCCCCTTTTTCCTGAGATAGCTCGTCTCGGGTTCCTCTTCTCCCGTAAATTGGAAGCCACCTTCGTGCGTACGATATTGCAAACCGGCCTCCCCGACGCAAGTACGTGACGCCGTTTCCCGGGAATGCATTTGCAGGACTTTCACAGATAGCGGGTAAAACCGCAGGTATAATCCCCGTTTTACCTGGGCCATCGACGGCCGGCAGAGCGGAAGGGGCTCGAATCTTATCGTCTGGGAATAACGAGAGGAAAACTAATTCCGAATTGCGAAACCATTGACGTCAGGAGGCTGATATTACTGGGTCGTTGCGGTCTAAACTCTACGTGCATAACCTACGACTGACCACCGTACAGATAAAAATGAAGTTGCATTTTTTCTGCCGATATTAAGCTCAAAGTTATTCGACCCAATTCGGAATCTAATCCTGCAGAGCTGGGCTATATTAGGAAAACTACGTACACTCGCGGCGGCGAGAGAGAGAGAGAGAAGGGAAAAACAAATTGTGTGGCTATGATTAATGTCGAATGCAGCGGGACTCCGACGAATCCATTAACACGAGCGGACAGCTAATTAGTTTGAATTATTTATATATGGATAGAGCGTATAGGTGCGCCGGCTCCTGCACGCATTTGCGCTATATTTAAAATCAATTTTTTTTTTCCAAGTGAAAACAATGATTCCGATAAACGGGCGTATCGGTACACTGTAATGCTAGCACATAACTGGAAGCAATGACCGATTAAGCAGACTTCGTAAGTTTAACTTGCAATTTAAGGGAGAAAAAAAAAATATCAAGCTTTTCATTCGGGTTAGTATTACCAGTATATTGAACAAGGGGACCGGACTTACGCCTCTTCCGAAATGCAATTGAAGTTTTTTTTCACAAACCGTAAATTATGCATATTCCTGCGCTACGAATGAATCAAAGTTTGCTCTATTTCACGTCTTTCTGGCGCGCAATCACGCCCTGTTTTAAATAATTTACTCAGAAGCTCATATTGCAACCGATATTCTCACATTTTTATTTTTCCTCAACGATACCGCATTTCCTCCGCTACGACGTACAAAGAAGACACCGGGAAATTATTCGCGAACGTAAAATATAAAAATTGCAATGACGCCGATGGATTTCACACTCGTTTACCGACAAACAAACTGACGCGTGAAAAAATCTTTTCCCGAATAATTTCCGTTACTGAAGCAAGAAAATATACTGACCGTTTCAAAGATGACCGATTGACGGTAAAGAAGAAAAAAAAAATGATATAAAACAAAACGGAAACAATTTGTAAATTACCATTTACGTCGAGAAAAATAATTAGTATTCATTTCAGTATAGTGGTAGGATTCAAGGTAAATCTAGCGATCCGAAAGATAATAACAAGGTTTTCTCTATCAGCTTGTTTGTACGTAGACAGATTTACTGTCAGCGTTTCCTTCACGTTTTGCCTCTGCAATTGTTTCGAGAGATATTTTTTTTTTTCTATTTAACCGCTTTCATTTTTGATCCACGTTTTTTTTCCCTCGCATTTAGCGTTACAATTATTTGAAATTTCGGACCGATGGACACTCAATATAAATCAACTCTCCGGTGCAAGCTGCGGGTTCTCCAATGCACGTAAATGTATTCGCAGTTTCGAAGTGTACCTTTCTTAAATGGCAATTATTTTATACCGCATATTTATGCTGCAGTCGGACTTCCGCGGTGCAGAATTCGTAATTGACTGCCGTTAGTGATCGTATACTATATAAGGAAAAATTGTACGATCGCAGATCTTTAATTGAACGATCCAAGTTGTTGGACGACTATTGGACTTTTCGAATCAATGCAGATCATCAATAGCCCGAAGGCCTATAATCGACTAAGCTAACGTATCATTGGAAATAAAAAAAAAAATACAATTTTCCATTTTTCAATGTAATTTCACAGGGTACGAAATTAGCGAGACAGCGGTTTTCTGGCAAAATTCCGAATTACATTAACGTCTGAAACTTCAACCTCAATATAATCGTAAAAGATAATTTTTATCGTAATTTACGTTGTTTCGTTCGTTATTCTTTATACGAGTACAAAGTCGACTTTTATTCTTGAGATATTTAAAAAACGGAGAAAGAAAAAAAAATGATTTATGTGAAAACAGGCTGAACATCGTGAATGAAATTACAGCTTCAGCTGCATTGCAAAATATGACTGCGGGAAAGAGTGTATCTCTGATCGGTTTGGATGCAGAAATTTGCAGAAGAAACACCATCAAACTGGGCGAAAGGGGAGGGGGGGTTCCCCGAGCTATAAACAGCACTGCAATCAGTCAAGTGATAAGAGAAACATCCAAAAGACTCACGTAAAAATGTACGGTACAATCCGTGTGTATGTATAATTGTATATGCGTGTATCGCACGTTGGTTAATCAATTTATAACGTACGTTACACACCACGGCACACCGGTATTAAGCATAGAGCAAAAACGTCGCGTCGCAGCTTCTTCGACCGCGTAGTTTTTAAGTATCATTTAAACAAACAGAACATAATTACGATAATTAGCATATTATATCACACTCCAAACTCCAAAGCAGTGCTCGGTAATACGTCAGCGGTACAAGACGCCGCGGGTGTTACATGCATATATAGATATTTGATTGAGAAAGAAGAAGAGGGGAAAAAGTAGAGAGAGAGAAAAAAGAAGACACACGCTGACTGAGATAAAAGCCACGTTTAATCGCCACACTCGCACACGTGTGAAACGCAAAAAATTGACGTACGTACGTGTGCGCGTGACGTATAATGTAGGTAGAAAATCGGCTTACCGTTCTCGACGAGAGGCAGGCATCGTTCAAGTAGAGATGATGGGTCTCCCACCTCCTCAGGAACTTGTTCGACAGTATCTTGCTGACCAGAGTCCTCGTGTGGTTCAAATAGCAGACCTGGATGTCGCCCTCCTCGAGGGGTTTGAAACGGGGCCCAGCCGGCCCGGGGCTCGGACTGGGACTCGAGGGTCCGCTCTGGCGTTCCAGGTTGGGGCAGGATCTGGCGGCGGGAAGACAGCTGGCCTCGAGAGTCTGGGGCTCCAGGGTGGCTCCTTGCGGCGGAAGATCCTTGTAGGATATCGGAGAGTCGACACTGGCTCGAGGAGTGCTCGCCGCCGACGAAAGCTGGGGCGAACTGGTGCTCGTTGGTTCCTGACGTATGACGCAGTTTGCGGTGAGGAAAGCGTAGTAGGCCCCGCCCCCGGGGGCCAGTCCGACACCCGGCGCGGGGCTCGAGGGGAGAGATCCTTCCTCGACGCACAGACTCTTCGCTACACCCTCGGCGGAAGCTTCCCCGAATCCGTTTTCCAACGCTGGTATATCCTGGGCCGAGGAGAAGGAGGACCTCTGCACGTGGTTAGGGTTGCCGGGCGACGGAGAGGGGGACGGAGTCGGGGACGGCGACGGAGACGGGGTCGGGGACGGTTCCCCGGTGCTCGATGTCGAGGACTCGGTCGACCTCAGTCTGAGCAAAAATCTCCTACGCCACCTGCCGCCCCCGTTCGACTTCTGGCCGTTGGGCGATAGGTGGACGGGTCGGTTCTCCTTGGGCCCCGTCGACGGGGGGTTGACGCTCAGGAACGACCCGGAACTCGGCCTCTCCGTGCCGAGGTCGGGCTCGGCGAGGTCGCCGTTGCAGGCGACGGGGGTCTCGGGGGACGATAGGGGGTCGACGTCGAGGTAGTCCGCGCGGATACCCGGAAGGGTGTCGGTGCTGCTGCTCCCCGACATGCAGGTGGCTTCCTGGTCGATGTACTTTATCGAGGATGAGCCGGAGCCCTCGCTGTTCGTCTCGGAGCCGCGTCGTCTGCTCCCGATCGACTCGTGATCGGCGGTCGTCGGGGGACGACTGCCGGCCGCCGAGGCGTCTGGGGGGCGCTGCATCGCCGCCGATGGGCTCGCGGTCCTCGACGATTGCGCACTTCCTCGGGAACTTCCCCGAGTGAACGGGCTCTGGAAGCAAAACATTGGCACCCTCCTCTGGTCCTTCATTTGCACCGTTGCACCCTTGCTTATGCCCCGCGCCCCGCCTCCTTGGAGTCTCGAGGTCGTTAACCACCTTCGCGCGACTCACTGACCACCCTCGACTTCACGCCCCAGCCGAGGATACCGCCCCGACTATAATCCGCACCATTACAGGCGACGATGTACTCCGACTACTAGAACACCGAGGTCCAAAGACGCACACCCCGGAGTTAAATTTCGGGGTGTATTCTCGACGCGTAGAATTCCGACGATACGGTACGCAGGTGGGGGCGTCAAGAGGGCGTCGCTGCTGCGTCCGTTCGATCGATGCAGGAGAGAGTCACGCCACCACGCGACGCCGATCCGTTTCTCCTATGGTTCGGGGCTTCTACTGTTCCCGATGAAGGAACGCCTCGGGCGATGCTGCAATCCGAGTTTTCGACTCCAGCCGCAGGTTTGCCGCCGACGCAAGAATCCAGGGGAAGAAGGATCGGGCGCTTCCTTCCAGGCGGTCTGCACTGGTTCGCACCAAATGTCATCAGCGTCTCCTTATTACCGTCGAGGTCTAACCCCGCGACAGGCGTCGCTGCCCCGCACAATAATCACCTCCGGAACTGCACACCCGAGTCGTAATAGGATCGGTAAAAAAAGCTCCGCCGTTCGATCGCGTTCGCAAGCACATAAGCGCGCTGCCTCCACCGACGAAGTGTAATATATGGTACAAAGTGCCGTCTGCCTGGGCGTCGCGCGGCTACAACGCGACCATGTATCTAACGACTAGTAGGCAAGAAGCTCGTTAAAGTAAAGAACGTTTCCCACCAGCGGCACAACATCGTCGTTGTACGCAACAGATACGGTATCTCGTTACAATCCCCGGCACGTTGGAGGTACTCCGCACTTGTCAACGTTTCGACGTACACCCGACGAATTCCGTCATCCACCGCACTATTTTTCTCTTCCACTCTTGACAGATGGATGGACGGACGGATGGACGGATAGATGGATGGATTGATGGATCGATTCTCGGGGCGGAATCCCTGCTCCAGGATTTCAATTACTCCGTCTTCCAGCTCTTCTGCGGCTCGTCCTGCGCTCGCACGCGCATGAGAAACACCTTGTTCGTGGTTTATTCGTTGTGTGGGTGGGTGTAACGGAGGTGCGCGCGTTCGCGTATCTCGAGAATCGAATCACGCGCGTCGACGCCGAGGGGTCGATTACCACCGATATACAGACTGCTCGAAGAGAATTTTCTCACACGTGCCTGTCACGACGACTGTATTCCGCCTGACGTTGTATATTTATAAACGGTCAGCGGGCGCTGCCGTCGCCGTCGCGATCGGCTAACAATCAGCTCGGCGCACAGCTAAGCGCGCAATCAGCGACTGGGATTTTGCGGCGTGTTGATTTACGTGGAATTATTCAAATCCGACCGTTGCGTTCTAGGGTTGGAAGGGGTGATTTTTCAGCCTCCGTATCGACGGCTCTGTGTTTACTCCCTCGTGTGTTAAGAAATCCCGTCCAAGTTATCCGACCGCTTCGTTCTCTACGGTGATAAAAACTCTGCGTTAGTCCGAGAAGCGACTGTTGGCTTTAAAAAGCTCACTCACTCCTGATCGATGCCGCTACACTGTTACGCAACCCGCCGATCAAGACAGCCCGGTTTAATTAGCTCGGGGTTTTGACCGATCGAGGAAAACGAGCGGCGGATCGGCTCGAATTCGCCTCGCGTAAGCCGACGACCCGAAATCTCTGAAATGCGCTACGCGGAGAGCGAGTTCTGGACCACTTTTACTGGCTCGAATATCGCTCCTCGTCCCTCGCTCTCGGCCGTAATCGAGAACCTCACGTATCGTCAGAAAATTTATAATTAGAAGCGTCGATGTATATCGCTTTTAGTGACGCAGCCGCTGCTGCTGCTGCTGCTGCTGCTGGTGCTGGTTTGATTTACACGAGCTTATCTCAATGTTGCTGCAACAAATATCGCCCAAGTGAAAATCAGCTTGCTCTCATCTTTTGGCTAAACGCGCAGCTGCGAAGTGGGATGATGATCAGGCCGCGCCGACGCCTGAAACCCAACTGCGCAAACCTTCGTAGCGCAACCGATAACGCGCTTATAACGTCACACCGTGCTTATACCCACGTCTGCATGTGTTTACCTCGGTGTGGGTGTGTCGATTCGTCGTAGAGAGACCATTATGCCGTCTGTACACGATGCTTATACAAGGTGTCGCCAGTTTTGAAACACGGGTTCGGTCCCCTCGTCGTGATAACGTTTTCCCTCATACCTACCGTTTACAGGCAGCTTTGAAAACCTGCAAGCCTCAATCTCGATCTGAATTTATTCTTTTCAAATCTCGCTACATTTTTCTTCGGAGAGGCGAATAATATTTATTTCCGTATTACTGCGCGTCATTAATTTATTATAGAATTATCGGTATCACGTGCGAAACATTCGCAAAATTTGGCCGATTATATCGGGTGAAAAATTTCTTATTCACGGTTATGTAAATAAATGGATATAGAATTTTTTTGTCAGCTAATGTTTGTACAAAATATCGCTAATAAATTCAAATTTCTGAAAGGTAGACTTTTCTTGATTTTCGTATAAATATTTCGACGTTTCGGTATTTTATTTCTCCTCAGAGTTATAATAAATTTCTAGACAAACTTTCATATTAAAAAACTTTTCATTTCCGCCGAATGGAAGAAACAAAAAATAAAACGGTAATGTAAACTGAAAATAGAATATTTTTATCTAGCCTGAAATTCTGACGATGTGATTGAGAAGGCATTGCATGTATGCACGTGTCGAAAAAGCGAGAACATCCGTTCATATGCGTGATTGATAGCACCGACAGATAACTTTAATTTTAACTCTCCGAGCTGCACGATACTCTTACATACGCATAATAAAAATATAATACAAGCATATGTACATCAAGGGTAACATAATAAAGTTTCGAATGAAATCCAATCGACAGGTTACGATTTCGTTTCAAGCTGTACGAAATCTGTCGAATCAATAACGCGGATAAATTTATATTTTCAACAAACGGTTGGAAAGTTATGATTTAGTTGGATTTTTGAATTTTTTACACCGTGAGTGAGGTCCACCATTTCTGAGGAGTGCGCTAATCCAACGCGGGCGCATGCGCTTAACTGAAATTCTCAATTTTACGCACTAGGGCTATCTTGGCGCATGCGCACTTTTCGATAACTTAATTTTACGCACGGATTTCACGCACTGTTAGTCATTGGGCTGAGTTTAAGCTGAAGTTTGCGCGTTAGGTCAAGTTTCATAAAGCCAGGCTCGTGCCTCTGAACCTCTTGATTGCCCTCGATCTAATTCTTTTAAATTATCGTATTAAATTTGTTTACTTCTAAAGTCAAACTTTCCTTCGCAGATGTCGGATGAATAACATGTGCTTATGGTGCATACTTTACACTCGTCGGAAATTGCCTACTTTCCGCACTTGTAACACAATATACTATTTCAAAAATTTGTGACTGTAACGAGACAATTGTGAGTAACTCGTGTGATTAATTTTCAACGACTGATTATGCCCTGCCGAATGAATTTTTGTTCTGAAACGGGAGTATAAAATGGTAGCAAGATTAGAAAGATTTGAAAAAAAAAGAGATCCCGAATGAATCCGAAAAATGTGCCTCTTTGATACAGTTTATTTTCAAATCAACGACCGGCATTTGAATATTTTCAATCTTCGGGAGTTTAAATCAAACGGACCACTCGGTAGGTAGAAATACGAACCGCCACGGTGATTCTACGTCAACTGTGGTTGCGTTCACTTCCTGCTACACAACAGCGGCCCCCATGCTGTACTCCTGGTCATTTAATACCGCAGGCTGAACCAAGTGCCTAAAATTTTACGGAAAAGAAAAAAATGTGACACTAAATGGAACGAAAAAATTAGCAAATCGTTGCTCGCGCCAAAGGCGTTTATTTCAAAAGAATAATAACCATACGTCATTGAAGTCGACTGTCTGCCATTTGGTGAATTGCGGTGTTTATATATACATATTTATATATGTATATGTATATATATATATACGCTAATAATTCGTTCTCGTTAGAATTTTATATTATATTCTGACAATGAGTACAGTATTATTATCAAACCTATGCATATACAGCCAGGTTACACAGTCTCAAAAATTTAAAATCATACATATCAGGTATATCAAACATGTTCCAATTTACATATTCAATAGTATATGTGTACAAAATATATAATGTAGGATAACGAATGTTAATTTTATTCAATCAACACCATTATGTATCCGTGCAATTTAATCCACGGAGTGCCAGCTGATTTAGAATATTTTCAACCATTATTTGATTGTCATAAAATACTGTGAGAACTGCTTAGGATATAACATACAGAAAGAGCGTTTGTCGTAACGGTAAAAATTTAAAAATCATCCGAAACACAAACAAAAAATAATCAAGACGCGGGAAAAAAGTTTCGAAACAAAAAATAGAGAAATGAAAATTATCACATGTTGCGAAGAGTTATAATATGCAAATTTATAAATCAATACTATTTTTATTATCGTAAAACTCGTTTACGTAATTCCAGCAGATATCGCTGCGCGCTGGAACTTTGTTAACAGATTAATAAACAAGAATTAAAATTGCCCGCAGCCTGTCGACTGAATAAAAATTGATTATTATCGAGTGAATAAAAAGCACCACCGAACGTGCACAGATTTAATGGATCCTCCAGGAGCAGCAGACACCTCGACATTTGTATTCGCGACGCCGCCGAAGCACGTCACAGATGCATAATATTTGATAGAATTTTGATGATCTACGCGTCGGAGAACTTGCACTCTTGAGGTAATTTGGAATTTCTGCCAACCGTCATCCAGGCCTCGATCTCCTCGGTGCTGTGAAAATTGAAACGAACAGTTGAGCTGAGAAATCCTCAAAGTCGCATACGTATAACGATATAAGTGTGGCTCCATGCATCCGAGCATAATCGTGGAATCGCGGCATTATAAAGCTCGTAAAAATGCATAATAATGCAATGATAGCGATGGTCTCGGTTTATGGTAATACGAGGCGAACTCACGTCCTGGGCACATCAGTCATGTTCTCCACTCCCGTCTCCGTAACGAGAACGTCGTCCTCGATACGCACGCCTCCCCAACCTCGGAAACGCTCCAATTCTTCTCTCACGATGTACTTTGCTTGGTCCCCGTTGGCCAATGCTTCATCCAGTTTCTATAGAGACGATTTTACCATGCGAATATTAGTCACACCAACAAACACCGAATATCAGACCAATGTCACAATGCCGTCTTTGTCGCACGTTGAACGCGCATCTGTTTATACCAACATTCATTTTTGTCATTCGTTTCGCTCGTGAAATCTTTATACGTCTGTCGAGAATGGAACGAACACCAGGCTGAACCGATTCTGCTCAAGGATTCTAAGTACAAATTAGTAGATACGACTTCGTTTGGCTTGCGATGCAATTGAGTAAGAGAGCAAACGTAACGATCAAACCCGACATTCTTCAATACTACATAAAGACTTTGGGAATGGATCTAGAGCCGAATGCTCCATACTGTAATATCACGCATCACTTGCCAAACAGAGCGATTCTCCCAAGTTATTCCCGATCCATTTTCCGAAGCAGCTCGTGAAATCCGAAGGAGCAAAAGTCTATCCCGAAACACACGACGACCCTCGTGGAAACTTTCTGCATTGAACAGCTTCGTGTTCAGCGTGATTTAGAAACCGGTACACGTAAGGTGGTCCATGCTTACACAGTCGATGAAGTAGCATCCCGGCTCGATGGTCAGCACCATTCCAGCTTTCAGGGTCCTCGCGGTCCGCAGCTTCCGGAGTCCAGGTTCGCTCGAACGTGTCGGATGTCCCGGCAGGTAGCCGCCGACGTCGTGAACGTCGAGACCCAGCAAGTGCCCGAGACCATGGGGCTGGAATACCTCGCCGAGACCGGCGAGAATCATTTGGTCAACATCGCCGACGAGTATTCCTCCTTTAACGAGACCTCCCAGCATCACTCTGTTCGCCAAAAGGTGCATTTTCGACCATGATACTCCAGGCTTCGCCGCGTTCATGACGGCGTTCCGAGCATCGAGGACCGCATTGTAGACCATCTTCTGGTCCTCGGTGAACTTGCCGTTGGCCGGATAACTGCAGGTTATGTCAGCCGCGTAGCCGCAGTAATTTGCGCCCATGTCGAAGAGGCTGAAGAGGAAAACATGGAGACCAGTTAAGGGGCGATACGAAAAGGAGGCTAATCGACGTGCTTCGTATTGTTTGAAACAACCTCGCAACTACGATTTGTGATAGGTACAAATCCGTTCGGATGGAACTTGAAGAGTTAAAATACGGTCACGTTCTGCAACTGGATATGAAAGTGGTGAGAAACTGACGAAGTTTTAGTGAGAAGCAATCCAATATATTGCAAGGACGTAAAGTAGTAAGAAGCACAAGACCGCAATCGCTTCAGCAGCTGCGATTAATGCACTTCTTGCGGTTTGTTTGCACAGCTCATTGATTTGTGTGAATGCATTTCCGCGTCCGTTTCCAAGTGTTTAACCTCCGAGTATAATTATCTGTATTGCGTAGACGCACAGACGGAAAGAAAAAAGACGAAGCAACAATTTTCACGCAGCGCGTAATTACCTACATACTACAAAACAGCAGAGTATGATAATATGTCGTGTGAAAGAGTCCAGAAAAGCTCAGACGGCAGGAAATGCAAATTACGATATGAAAACGGATCGGAGACGCAGCTGGAGTGGATCCAACTGGTGTTGATTAAACGACGATCATCTCGGCGTATAGAAAAAATAGCGAAACCGCCAACTTTATCTACAAATGTCCAGCAGTTATCATCAAACTGGGAGAGTTCTCATTATTGTGCCACTCTTTTAATTCCTGAGGCATATCTTTCGTCGAGATTTTTTGAAATTTATACTTGTTTTCTTCGTGATTGATTCCTCGTAAAATAACCTGAGATCGCTTTTCGATAAGAATAATACTTTCATGACCAAAGTATGATCATTTTGATTTACAGAGAATTCTAATTCTTATTTGGACGTTGCACAGTTTTCGTGCACATCCAACTAAAGTGACTTCTGCAGTTTCATTTACTTCGCGTTTTTAGTATGGACACTCTTTAACCATACTATACGCACACCCGAAGTATCTTCAATTCCGTTCTCATTCCTTACACGACCCGATGTTTCCCCAGAGAATAACACCGTTTTTAAACGCTGTGTATAACATTGTATATTCAATTATTTACGAGTGATGAAAGAGGTTACGATGTGCATAATATACGTACATATGCATAACAAGCGTTCAGTTTTGCAGAACGCACCGAGACATGCGCGGCTAGATTGATGGGCCTTATATGGATGTGTTTCGTTTCATGAAATTCCTGATATATCTAAACACTTTACGTATCTCCCTCTCTGAGAACGTATTATACATATATTGTACGTAGTTACATATACAAGATCCTGAGCAATAAATAAATTTGAAATTCTAAATAGCTCCTATTGATTATTTCATTTCTGTATTTATTCCTTTGACATGATAAGTACATAAATCGTCGCCTATTTTTTGTATCTTCTCTTGTACTTCACTTCTACTTCACAACTTTTCATTTCTCACTTAAATTTTTTCTTTCGCCGTTTTTTTGCGAACGTACGTAGGTAAGAGTTTATCGTTATATGCGCGGCTTTAACGATAAGCGGTAATCGTCGTATCTTCACGTACAAACGTGATACTACTTTCCATGTATAATACCTATACACCTGTACATGAGTAATATATTTACATCAGCTTCGAAATACATTATAGCTGGTAGAAATGATATGTAAAGTTTTTGTTAACGGTGCAAAATGTCCTTTGCTACCGAATTAACGGTGATTATATTATAACACCTGTTAATTTTCATTGTTTATGCTTGTATTAAATATTACAGAGTATAATTTGCAGGGTCTGGGATGAATGATTCCATGAGACCTCAAATTATGTCCATTATACACGTATGTGTGAAATATCCCGAATGAATGAATTAAGTGTTCACATATATGTATGAGTATGATATATATCTTTACAATTTTAACGATCACCAACTCTTTGATGAGGCTGCGAGAATGTGAAGGGGAAGTATGAAAAAAAAAATAAAAAAAAAAACAAATAAAAAACTAGCAATAAAAAGAAAAGAAGTAGAAAAAGAAAAGGAAACCGACTGTAAGCAAAGTATCTTGACAAACGGTGCTCCCGCGTGATAGCAAACATGTGCGAGGAATTTGTGAAAAAAATACGCCAGTAAAACACCTGCCGAGTATTGTAAATGAATGGATATGCAAGATAATTTGTATGTATGACCATATGAGATCGTGACGTATGAAATGAGTATGGAGAACAGGCGGCGCTTGCGCGTTTTAATTTCTTTCATAATATGTAAATAAAAGGCTCGTCGAAGTACGGAGAAAAATTATTACACGTACTATAGTACATGGTATAATGTAATACTTTGATAAAATAAATTGTTTCTCTGAAAAAATGAAGCTGAACAAACCGCATGCCGTATTAAGATCGGTATTAACACACGCATTATAGACTTAATGACGTCCGAAAGTAAAGAGAGATTACGACCAACATGGATTTAGGTAAAACTCGGCGTGGTTCTTTCCAGAATGTAGAACAATGGTGGAAGGTAAAATCGAACACGGAACATGTAACACCGCGATCACGTTTTCATCCATTAAATGCGATCTATTCAAGCGGATTAATTACACCGCCCATGAGTTTTCAGCGTTACGCAAGAGATCACGAGGTTCAAGCACCTGAATGATTCACTCTCCCAGTAATTAACCGATTCGTAACGAAGGTGGTACAGCTTATGTGAGACGCTTAATTACCAGGCCAGGGGGAGGAGGATATCGAATATTAGAATTTTTGATTTCGTCACGTAACCGCGGAATTCGCCGCTGCGGACTGAAGTTGGAGAGGAGGACACGCGTGTCTGGTCTTTTGATTGAATCCACAATAGACCGAGAGTATAATATTATTACATGCATAGCCGGCGATACCAGTCACTTTTTATATCACGAAATCTAATTCCAAGCAAGGAATTTCGAACTTCAATGTATACACGTATTATGCATAATTCATGTATATTTTTGACACGACCCACAAAACGTCGTTTTGTCCTGAAAAATATCTTACATGCTGGTAGGTATTATACCGTTCGCACAGCGAATGTAAAAAAAAAAAATTTTTTTAATACACTCGACAGGTTAACGAAAAACATCGACCTTCGACTTGCGAGTAAGAGAACCTAATTACTGTACGGACAATTTTGCGTCGAACGGATCGGTCGTTTAATTTCCACTTTACGAGTATTTTTCTTTTTATTATCTGATTTTCACCCTTAAAAAAATCGTATACTACCATTACACATTTAACCTAACCCTATACATATAATTAATGACGAAGTTACGAATTTGTGAATTTTGCAGTGTTGTTGAGAGAACTGTGGCACCAGAAACCTGTACAAGCTTTCCGAAAATACGCCCCTTATGAATAATAATTTTATTAACATCCGTGACCCTGGCCGACAGTCTATTGACAATCACAAGGTGACGATTCTAGGACTGTAAATTTTACGGGGAATGTAATTACAGGAATAAGAAACCAAAGATTTGAAATCTAGGACGCAGAGTCTGCATTGCTCACCACATGTCTCCGTCCTTGAGGACCCTGTTATTCGGTGCACCGGCATGGCCGTAGTGAAGGATAGAAGCGTTGTGGCCGGATCCGCATATGCAGGTGTAAGAAACATGGCGACATCCGCCTACGGAGTAGGCATGGTGCATGAAGGCAGCTTCCGCTTGAAACTCAGCGAGACCCGGTCGCACCGTTCGCATCACTGCTCGATGTGCGTCGGAGCTGACTTTTACCACGTATTTCAAGACCTCGATCTCCCTCGGTGACTTGATCACTCGGCTATCCTTACGAAAAACGAAAGAAAAAAAAAGAAAAAAGAAAAAAAAATAGATCCAATGAAATGCTTTCCATTTTATTGAAAAAGTAAATAAGACATCGATACTTTTCTCTGGGAGTCAAGTTCAGGAGAAATTATTTGAGCTACCGGATTTCTCGTCTGGGGTTAAAAAGAAATCAGACATGGCGGCCTTGGGATTTTTTCGATCCCTACTCGTGAATTCTCATTTGAATTATAAAATTCTCAAACAGAACACCGGATCCGAGTTTTATGAAAGTCGAATGAGTTTTTCGCATACTTGTTTAGACTAGTGGCGTGCAACAGCTTTGCGAACTGTTAATGAGAAGCATCAGAGAAAAACTATCAAGGCACTTGCGTCCACTGAATTAAGTCCAGGATATTATGTATAACCAAATCGACGCTGTACCAGGTTGCTACATTCCCTCTTCGGTGGCGAGAAACCTTTCCTCGAGGTATCGAGCGACAGCGAGTGGTTCCGCAATAATTTTCTCGAGAGTCTGAAAATCGAGTGACATAACGCGAAGCCCAAGTTTTCGGAAGTGCCTTTTCCTCGTGACTTGAGGTCCCATAAGCTGCGAACTGTTGCGGCAAAAGTGTTCGGGGAGGTGAACAAGGACGGCGATGCTGAGGTTCCGGTGCTGTTTTTCGAAGCTGAAAGCCTGGCTCGGAGAAGGCCCAAATCTGGGATAAATAAAGGCGTCGATCGCGTAGAACTCGACGCTGGGTAGCTGGCCCAGGAAAATAGTCTTGCTGACGATGTAATGGCGGCCCGCGAGCTTGACGAGATGGGGATGAATCCGGTTGACGATTCTCTTGAGCCTCGCGTCCCGGCAGTCCGGGTTTCCGGGCCTCTCTTCTCTTGGGATCATCGGGCCGGCGTACTGCGGGCATTCGAGTGTCATGGCGGCGTCAAAAAGCCTCAGTTTCGTCTTGGAAGCGTCGAGCGAGCGGAGGTTCCGCCTATGGAAAAGCCGGTCGAGAAAACCGGCCCTGAAGACCTTTTCGGCGAACCTAACCGGGTGTCGTTCTAGGTGGATAAAGGCCAGCAAAACGTCCAACGCCTCGTTCGGCTTCAGCTGAAGGAACCTATACGCCACCGCGTCCTCCAAGGACTTCCAAAATCGGCCGGATATCGGCTCTGGAGGCCGGAAGTAGAGGCTACCGAATGGTACGAAAATCGACACGATCGCTCCCGCTGGAAGACTCCTGGCGTTCTTTGCCAGGTAGTCGGCACACCCAGAAAGAATAACGGGGTTTCTGATCCTCGTGCTCTCGCAGTAGTTCATCATCGCTCCGATCAATGTCGGCACCTTCAGAGAACATGCCATAATTCAGTTGGTGTCGTCCGTTTTTTCAGAGGGGCTTTTCGCTTGGAAATTACTTGGAAATCACTTGGGAATCGTTGGTCTCAAAGGATACTTTGACATCCATTGATTTCCCAGTCATTCAAAAACGTTCAAGATTGATCGACTTCTCACTAATTTTCAGGCGATTTCTAATGTTAATAAATAGCTCGATAGTCACTCATTTCCAGTGATTTCCAAGTGATTCCTAATTGAGTGAATAGCCACTCGAAAGTTTTTACTATTTGCTTGTAGATACACACTTTCGCAGCGCGTGTTGGACGTTTTCTAGTGCCTCGAATCCATGTCCTCGACCACGTTCGTTCTGTCCAATATGCAATGACGCAATCCTGCTTTCAAATTCGGAACCAGCGAACCCAGGACCCCAAAAGAACCGAACACGCGCTACGAAAATACTCATGCATCGATGGCAGCTGCACCTCCTTTGCCCTGGTCTTGCCCTGCTTCGCCTGGACATGAGTCTCCATCATTTTTTCGACGGCTGGATCGACGTTGCGAGTGACCGTCCAGGTGCGGACGAGGTCCAGAAGATCCTGCTCGTTGACGGTGTTCGCCTTGGCGGCAGCCCACCTGTTGGCCAATCTGAGAGTCTCTGGAGACTCGATGGCCGCGTTGGCCAGAGTATTGAGAATGTCGGCTATCTGTCGGCCCGAGAGCAACCTCAAATGGCGGTCGAGTCTGCGATCAAGAATGGCGTGAACGAACCTCCTGCTCTTCTTGAACGAGTAAAGAGATCTGAAGAGAGGGACCAGATCCTCAGCTGAGACTTCGCTCTCTTTAGCTGCGAGACCGACCCAGAGAGAATCAACGACTTCCTGGTACTCAAGATTCCTGAATTTCGTCATGATCCGAACCGCCTCGACGATCTGGGCGACGTTCATCTCATTGTCGGCGATTCTGGACGCGACTTCGTCGCAAAGACGATCCCGCAAGGGGTTTACCGGCGGGCTGATCGTGTCCCTGGTCAGGAGATCAAGAGCTTCGATGAGCGTGTCGCTGTCCTGAGTCCCGACAATCATTTCGACCACCTGACCAAGGACTAATTCGCGGTTGCTGGTTGGACTCGCTCGGTTTCCGTTTCGCGGGGAGTTTTCGAGCTCGATTATCTTTCGGAGCGCCTGAACAGCGACCATCGAGTTTATCTCCTCTACTATTATCGTCTCCAAGAGCGAGAAAACCCCTTTCGGCGTGTAGCATGACTCGAGGCCAGCAAGGAGCTGCTCGACGTTGGCCTCGTTGAGGAAATCGAGATCCGATCCGAACAGGATCGCCGTTCCCTCATCCGTCTCGATGTCGATCCTTCGACTCGGTCCCCGTCGCCCTCCGCTCTTCGACTTTTTCGCCATTTTACTCCGGCTGCTCGTTCGCTGGCCCTTTTCATCCTGCAGCAACAAGTCATTCGCCCTTCTGACCATCACCGGCAACTCGTGGACCAGTGATCCATCCTGGACAAGTATCGTACTGCACAATAATGCCCGTGGTCTGTCTCTTGCTATAGTGCTGAGAGCCGAAATCGAAGAACGAAGAACCATCCGAGAAGCGAAATGAAGTGGAAGTCTTGAAAACACTGCTCTCAGAAGCATCGTGTGTGTTCTTTGAGGTTACTTGGGTTTCTTATTTTTCAATTTGTGACGCCTCATTTGCAATTCAATGGGAATCCACAACGGACGCGTCGAAACGAGTTTCATAAGCGATTTGATTTAATGGAAAAAACATTACATCAAATTTAATCTGAATGAGAAAATGACTTTCCGGGAATAAAATGTGATGGATAAATTCTTTAGAAAAATGGTCCTGTCAAATTGCCAAATTATTCTCAACAAATGAGGGGTCGGCTATTCAAATATCGAACGATCTTTACTTGTTAAAATATTCACGCTAGCTATAACTGCAGCATTTTTAATCCAACTTGAGTGCATAATTCTCTTTTGGTAAGAGGCGTCATTTGCGATTGACGTACTTGTATTGCAAAAACTCCGTCGGCATAGCAGCGATCTTTTGATATTCTGAAATATCAGCTTACCCACGCAGTAGTTAAAAAGCATTCGCAATTTACCAGTTAGCAACAAAAACGTATTTGATAATATTGATCCTAATGAAGAGCTGCAGGACTCACCATTCAGATATTTCCGGATACAACAACGTGTTGTTAACGTTGAATCTGAAATATGAGAAACGTGCGTCTATTGTGAGAAATTTTCATTTCGTGAGAGATTCAATACTATATTTAGAATCGATGGAAAGACTATGAATATACATTTTGATTTATATTATACTCACTGGCCAATCTTGTCGAAAACAGCCTCACGCGCGGCAAGTCCGCTGTCGGTGTTTAACCCGTTCTAAGGCAAAAGACAAACTCGTAAAAAAATATGTAGATACATAAAACCAAGCATAGGCACGCAGTGTGTATAATTTTTCCAATTTATCTACCATATGGCTCAAAACGGGTGGACATTTTATCATTTTCTTCATTACCGACGTAAAAAAAAAAGACGGAGCTCACCAACGTCAGAAGCACGGAGGCACCCCGCTCGCTTAGTACATCCGCAATCTCGTCTGTGTAGTAAACCTTGTCGACCGCGTAACGTTTCCGGAAGTCATCGGTCGTGTAGAGGGTGCCTTGCCACACAGCATACTCGGCCGGTAACCGGGGGAAGAACAGTATGGACTCGGATGTCGTGACGTCAATGCATCCGTAACAGTCTGGTTCCTCGACCCCGAAGCACCACTGGAAGTACGACTCCTGCTCGAACGGAAAAGAACGCCACAATGTTAATCGGATAATTCCACGGCATTTCGCACGGAAGAAACATGAATTATAGTCGAATTAAGCAGCTACGGTCAAATTGACTAGTTGATAATTGTAAGAGAAGAAAGAGCTAGGCTAAAAATATCTTTTATTGATTCGGGAATTCCCGTTTCTTACGTGATCAGGATAATTATATGAACGACTTTTTCTTCCCACGATTTTATCCCACATGTAACTATGCGTGTGTATGTACATCGATTTTACTTACAAAACCACAAGTATACTTATTACTGGACGAGCTGTATAGTTGCGGTTGTTATGTATATACCGCACGTGTAAGCCAAGTGTTAATATGAACGAGTGACGAGCAGACGTATATCAATGAATATATACACGTAAATATATACTCGCAGAGAATATATTATTATGGGCATACGTACGAGTATAATACGTAAGTGCCGACCACTTTCTACGCAAAAGGTGAGAGTTGAGGATTATTTTAGCGACGGTAACGTTTGAAAATAATTTTAAATTAGTTCACCCTTTGCGTTGAATTTTCAAATTACAAGTCACCGCGTCTTCTATTTCTCCCATCAAGACTTTTCTGCGCCTATACAATGCACGAAACTCCCAAGTGGCAGCTGTTTTTAAGTCAAAAAATTTTATAGTACAACATTAATTGTTTATACACTGTGCATAGATACTGAAAAATAAAAATTGTCAGCGATTACTTTATTCCACGTTATTTACTGTCTAGCAATAATTATTTACAGATTACCTAAACGAGTCAGCAAATTCGTTATATACGCGAAAGTCTGATTCTCATGCCAGATGTAAAGTAGCAGGACTTTTTTATATATATAGTCTCTGCATATCGCTTATAGTTTGAAATTACCGTATATATAATACGTGGAGAAGCCTGTATATTCTTCTGTCACTAGATAATATCTCATACAGTTTTTACCAAACTACATTTATGGCCTCTGTCTTATTGTACTTTATCGTAGTGAATATGATTCGGTATTTTTTTATTTTTTCTCTCATTTCATATCACGGAACTAAATTTCGTCTTCTGACCTCTCTATTTCGTTGATGAGATGCACCGATGATAAATTACATTTGCAATGAACAAACAATCATTTCTGGATTACCTTTACAGTCTTATACAATCCAACAATCACGGTGTTACCAGACTCTTGATTTTATAACGCATGAATGATATAGCTAATATACAGCTTCACAAAATGACGCAACGATTAACGATTACTTGAAGAAAGTATGGGCATGTGCATCGTGTATCACGAATGATGCTCTGGTATGCGTATCAGAGTTGTGCTCAACGTGTAATTTCGAAACATAATTGCACGCCACTTCCTACAGTATCTAAGATAAAAATAAAAAAAAAACTCTATTTTGCATGCGGTTTGTGAGTATAAAAAAAATCGCACTATTATTTTAGATCATTAACAGCTAGTAAAGCATACATATGGAAATCCTTGCCTGTCGGAACGGCCAGGAGATGTCGGTGTCGTTGAACGGGACCTCGACACCGCCCTGGAGAACTACGAAGGCGCCCTTTTCTGGTACGGCGGTATTTCCCCGAAGAACAGCGGCAAGTCGTTCCCGGTTTTCCCGGAAAAGCGACATAGGGACCTTCAAGGTGTGTTCGCCCCTCACGAAATGCGACTCCATCGGGCACCTGAGAGGAATAAAAAAAAAAGGTCCAGGTCATTCACCGCAAAGACTATACGAAACTTTGAATTTTATTTTAAAATACGTTTGTTTATTCTCAATTTTGGGTGCTTCTCTTCATTATCACACATGTCATCTCGATAGTATACGTTCTACCTATGTAAGTATTACAGAATACGCAGAGCTGCCGTGACGCGGATATTATATATCTATACGTCACTGACATGCGACAAGATCGTCGTCACCTAGGCGCATACCTCGAACTAGAATAGATATACCTATATTTTGCATACGTGGTTATATTTAGCCCCCAAACTCGTGTCATCGTTATTAGACCGTCATAAAACCTCCCGACATCGTTTACGCAAACGTTCTAGTCGTCGGACGTAAGATCCATATGGTGCTTTTCGTAACGTAACACATATTGGTGACACGCTCGATTTCTCGCATTTTTTCTCTATCTTGCTTGATGATATTCATCTGAGAACTCTGCGAGACAATTTCATGCTTCGAGACGGCGGGGATTCCGCGTGTTTCGTTGTCAGTTTAAGAGGATGCTATAGTCAGTCTTTACCGCCTGAGTAAAATGGTATTATTTTTCACTACTCTCCAATCCTACACAGCACTGATGCAGTGAAAATATCGCGATCAGTGCAATTTTTCTTCCATGCGTGAAGATGGGTGGGAAATGTATTCCAACCACAAGTACGGTAATTCAGTGACAAGAGTACATTTTTTTCGCATCACTGTTGCGTTCGACAAAACTTATTTTGGATATTTATATATGATATTTTATGTTATTAAATAATAGCGCCGACTGCGGTATTTTCACTACATGAGTGAAAATTACAGAGGCGTTCGTTCCGAAGAAGCCAAACCAAATTTGATAGAATTGGTAGTGGTGGAATTTCCCGATTCATCGTACTTGTCATTTCGTTTTTTATTGCTCGTAAGCCGCCATTCTTTTTGTCCAAGCAACTTTCTCCGTGATCATACAATGAGTTTCGAATTCACGCCATTTCAGATTAGCCATCGCGTGATCGCGAACTGTTTTTTCACACTCTGCAATAATATAACTGGAACTACGTATTTAAGGGTATAATGCGCACGGATAGATGTGTGGGGAGCCTGTCAGTCAGTATTAAGATTAACCCCCGTCCGGCCAAGGTGAGTCGAGTGGACTCAATTAGCGAATCAGGTTTGTCTAATATCTTGTTATAGGTACTCGGTGTTCAGAGAAGTTTGACCGATGTCATGGCTTTGCAAACTGCATTGCACACGGTGTAGATCGTAAAAATAAAGTACCGTTGTAACATCGTAATGGAACTTTGTCATCTTTTTATTACCGCATTTCGAATGCGTTATTTATTTACCTAAGAAGGAGGACTCCGATTTATTCACTTATTTTTTTCTTCCGTTTCTGTTTTTTTTTTTCTGCTTGATTGCTACTATACAAATTACACATTTCATACCAACAGACTTCATTCAATATGCACGACCGCCTTTACCGCAATGAAATATTCCTGGTAGCTTTATCAACCGGAAGACAATAGCCACAATTGTGTAACGTTAGAGATCCTTTGCGAGAGGAAAATCTTTATCGATTACATCACGCAAAGCCGCGTATATAAAAAGAATATAGTATACATATTGTCAAGGTTGATACAAAACATTTATGTCATCCAGGCGATGTCCAATATAAATGAGACTCCTCATCCTGAAATGAATAAATCTCGATATTATATAACGAACGTTTAGATCCTCATACATGGTGGATATCAGACTAACGATCAGCTTTGATTCAATTTTCCATTAGACCTACATACGCAAGCAAATATCGAGTATAATACACAATAGAAATATGCGCGGATGAAGCAGAGTGAATATTGCGTCAATTTATGGTTCGATAAAATATTCGCTGACGCGTAGAATTGCCGATCTACAAACCGTAGGTAAAGTTGACATGCAAATGTGGAATTGAATTTTGAACCAGCTAGAGCTATACTAATACTCGTAACCAGATACCTTCGAGCTTCCACGAACCGTGACGTTTATTTATAAACCTCCTGAAACGTGACGGACAGTAACAGACGAACAGGAAATTTGTGATTTTCAGAATGACGAAGAACGAGCCCAACAAACTGTGTAAATGGGTGACTGCTTTGACCATTGTAACGTTTAAGGAACGAATTGTGCAACACAGTTCACTCAACTATTTGTCAATCGTTATTAGTTTCAGTGCTGACAGCTGTTTACACATATATATGTGTATATATATATATATATATATATATACATATATATATGTAATGCAGAATTGCGTATCTAGTTCAGGGAAATTTATGAAACCGTTGTTGATCAATTAAACTTTACATATCACGTATATTCTACTTCTTCTCCGAAGCTTACATACATAATTGATACAATCATTTTAAATTAACAATACGTTCGAAACACCAAAAATAGTCGATCGCGTCATTCGCGTGTGACAAAATGTATCGTACTATACGTATGTATTTGTTGCTGTCAATCTGTTTATTTTGAGCAAAAATACGTGCAAGTTATCACCACAACTCGAACGACGTCATATTGCATCGACGTTTCATATTTCTGTCCTTGTCTATACGTTATTTTGAATCGCAGGCAGCTAATTGCTTGATGACAATCAAACCGTGTGTAGACGAAGCGACATAAATCAAGCATTAAAAACTTGAACATTCAACTAACTCCAGTCAGCCGAGTAGAATTGAGAGACGAATTAGGATGAATGAAAAAAAAAATAAAATTGACCCCACGGAAATAGAACGAGAATAACGATTAAAACCTATCTTAATTTCTATCCTACACTCAGTAAATTTCCGTTAAACGGTTATCCAACGACGTACACGTGGCGGTGTTCCAAACAAAGATGAAGAAATAAAAACAAGCAATATATTATAGTCGGAAAAAGAAAGGGCTGCGACTCTCTTGATGAGAAAAATAGCACTCGGCGATATTGGTGTACACGTATCATACACAGCAATTTATAACTGCGGGCATAAAATAGATTTGCGTATAAACGTGTATCACTGATATGAATATATGTGAAGCTTTTTCGCCGTATCGACTGAAATTGACGTTCGGCTGAAAGAGGACAAACAAATTTTGTATGCAATTTGGAATTCGGAAACCGCTATGGGCATTTCCGAGAAAGCTATTCTCGACTCTGGTCTTGTTATATATATTACACCTATTCTAGATTCGAATCTCAACGGAATACCTTGAACCATGATACTATAGCTAATCCACCACTACTTGTCCGCGAAGGAAAACTACGCGATCACATGCGTGTAAAATAAACACGTTACACATATTTACTCCTCGTGACGAGGCTGGCCGAGTATAACCGAACCCGCATACCTTCCCCTCTCTGGCCGACTAAATGATCACCAGCTTGGTAAATGGAGGAACATTTAGCTGTCTCGAAGCTTTTATCTAATAATAGAGACAGATACTCCGTCCGATGTCACGTCATTATCGGTGGACAACAATAAAATTTAATCTCTCCACCTTACCCCTTCCACCATGCAAGTTCGCAGCTGCGGGCAACGGTTTCTTTTCAAATTGCCACCTGTTTTCGATGGAAACAAACAACGGGGCAATACAAATAGTGGACAATACAAAGTACATATTGCAAATTAAATGTTTATAGCTTATTGTCGATACCGCGTGCAGGGTATTTCGGTCAAGTAATTCTACAGACCTGTGCCCGAGCCACGGTAAACATTACGATTGTCTCAAATCATCGTTATCTACATCGATTTGTTTTTGCACGCTGTAGGGGGGCCGACAGACAAGACAATCGTTGAAACAATATTCATCGAATTATAGCTACAACGATCTAAGCAAATAAAGTGTAAGTTGAAAAAGTATATAAAACAAAACAGGTGACTGCTGTGAAGTTTGATCGAACAGCGGTACAACACATCGACAAAAACATGCAATTATACCGAGGTGACAATCTTTCGATCGGGTTAATCCGCACTCGATGCCATACCTACATACATATGTAGGTATACAAAATGTGCGTGGAATATTTCCTTGTCAGTAGGTATATGTATATGCACGAAGCGGAGTTCGGTGTTATGATCCGTCGGCAGTCTGAACTCCCGCTCTTTATTAAACCAGTTCTAACGGCATTTATACAGCACCAGACGTTGATACATCTACCGGAGATTAGATGTCTGTGAGTTGGTATAATACCAGCTAACGACGGACAATTTTTCTATAGCGGAAAAAAAATGTTAAAAGTAAAAAAAAAAAAAACTAACAAGAACAGAAAGATAAAAATTTCCCGTCCAAGTGGGAGGCGTTGTTCTCTCACACTTCACAGTACGCTTTATCTCATCGCGTTGAAGTTAGTAACGTTATCGTAACGATTCATGCTGGGTGAAAACGTTTATTTCGCCTTGCCGGCGAAAATCATTGTCAAATAAAGAAAATAGTGACTTTTGTTTTTTCACCAATCTTTCGTGTTACGATAACGTTACTAACTTCAACCTCGTTTTACACCGAGCTCCGTGGATAATTTCCATACGTTATACTAATTTTCACGGGCTGTAAGATTATAGTGGAATTGTACAAAACGGCCTGCAGCCGAACCAAATGTCAAAGCCTGAAAGCAGTTCAGACGTACGAGTAGAAAGCGACAGGGACCGGGTGTAAACTTTTTGACAAATATACGTACGTGGCTTGCGTATCGGCCATGTTGGTTATCCGGCACTTGTTCAGACGGTATTGGCGCGGCGTTCGAGTTGCGCGGTGGGTTGAAAGTCGACGTTTGTCGTCCTCGTCGTCGCCTCAACTCTCAAGCTCTCTGTTTTGCTCTTCCTCCTCGCCGGACGGTCGACACGATCGCCTCGCAACTTATGCACTGTTGTTTCTTGCTGTACGACGGTGTTGACGCCGGTGCTGCATGTGCCGATGATTCTGCACCTGATATTTATATCCTCGCGTTGCACCTTTCCCGGTTCACTGCGGAGAGCCGGACGAGAACGACGTTGCGAACAACTCGCGGGCCGTTGTCTCGCTTCCAGACTCCAAAGTCCTCTTTTATATATGCTCTCTTATCGTCACTCGAACCTGTCATCTGGCCGTATCCTTGTGTCACTGTGTGTGCAACTTTACAGACGCACGCGCGTGTTGCCGATAATCGAAGATGGGATGATACACGCGATGCGTCCGAGGAAAATTCCGCCCTTCAGCACCGCCGGTAGTAAAAATTTATAAACCTAGAACGGTAACGTCGGGTGAAAAAAAAAAAAGAAAATAAACCCACGCGAATGTAAGTTTACCGCCGTAAGAGAACAGCTTAAGTTCTGCGTGTTTCGCTTACTGATCTTTAACTAATTTTTTGGAATTTATGCATAACGTTTTTAGCTACTGTGATTCTTTATTAAAAAAGGAAAGAAAAAAAAGAGACCCTACAGGACCCTTAACGATACGATGTACCCGAGATATAGAACTCACAAGATTGGGGCGTTTCTTTACGGTCCGTTACTGGAATAGATAAAAAAAAATATAACCTTACCGTTCTAGGGTGTTCACGCGTACTCTGTTGTGCGTAACGCGAATTAAAGGGTTACAGGTGATTAGGTCAGAATGATATTGACGGTGATTGAAAGAATAACGAATATATTTGACAAGTATAAGGTGTGATGGGTAGATTTGTTGCACAAAGTTTGAATTGTTGGTTCGTTACACGAGTCGACTCATAGGGTTGGTTTAACTCGTGGAGTGATGTACACGTCTGGTCCGTTCAAGGGTGCGTGAACAACTGAACTTCGAAATTGAAGGAGAGCTTGGGAGAGGCTAGATTGTGGGAGAAGGTAGAGAAAAGCTAGGAAAAGGCTCGTAAATTTGCAGCTACTTATTCGGAAGTTTGAGAACAACAGACAGGCGGGAAGCTGAGATACCTAGCGAAAGTCTGAAAAAACCAGATGTGTGGCTGTAGATTATCCTTTTAACCTAGTGAGGGTTTCGCGACGCAACATAGGGTTAATTCCAGACCTGAATCTGTTGACGGAAACGTTTTTTTCAACAATATTGATACCGATATACGTGAAGCAACGCGGTTGTTAAATCCTCAAACCAGATTCGAGTTCATCGTCGAAACTTGCCTCGGTGCCTGTGTATAAAATGCCTGAAATAGTTTAGAATTGTATATTGAGAAAGAGATAAAAACTTGATACGCCCAAATGCGGTTAATCCATGCAGATGTATTTACTGCTAATCGATCTTCGTCCATGTCAAGCATATTTCAAACAATTTTCAACCATTGAAGAATAACGTTGGAACTTTACGACCGCTCGATAATTGGTTTACTTTCTCAGCGTTGATGGGTCCAATACAGAATTGTCAAAATTCGCGCTAATTCTCACCTCCCTGGTTACGCAGGTAGGGTGAACCCGGTAAATTGGCCAATTTATATAATACTCTCGATGTTTATAGTTTCCGGAACCTCGCGATACTGATTCACTAACATTTCGGAGTTGACTTCTTGCCTACATAATCTAGTGAATGTAAATAATTTACAATAGACCGTGTAAAACTGGGTAAGCGGAGCGGACGAATACGAACATTAAATATACCTGCGTGCGTAAATACGTTTTACAATCAGCGACGTACACGGACGAAATAACAAGTTACGCCCACGCATTGTGATAACAATTTACCGGGAACAAAGATATTTCATTCGTTATTCGTAATAACTTTGCTATAGCCAGGGACTCGAGGACAAGTTTCCATGAATCGGTTGAATGATGAGAATTTTTGTTTGTTCAAAAGTTCGTTATATGCCTCTCTCCCTCTCTCTCTCTCTCTGTTCATGGGAAGAGTGATGTATGCATATAGATATGTATTAATGTGAACGGCGCTCGTATGTGTCATTCTGAAAGGTACGATTAGAATCGTAAATCGTATAATAATTGATGGATAGACACTTCGAATCAAGACATCGTCAACTCTGCTATAGCGTTATCGCCCGATAAGCAATAAATGATTAATAATGGAAACATACGCGTTGGTGTGAAGGCGAGTCTGTACACAGCTGCGTAATCATAGTGAATACTGACCGTCGGAGCCCCAGGACTCATATCAGGTGTAAACCGACGTTCCTGGAATTTCAATTTGTCAAAGAGGCTTGGAAACTTTCCGAACGAAACAATGAGGCCCGGAGGCCCAATAAAACAGCTATATAAATTTTACCACAGTACCAGGAACCTTGTGCGCAGGTACACTAAAAAATTGTCGAAAACGATATAAGTCCTCGAGGATAAACCAAGTATACGCATAACAATACTTGTTAAATAGATTTGAAGACTTTCTCCACAAATGATTCATAAGTTTAAATTCTCCGTATATGTCTGAGTTACACATATCTAGCAACATAATATTGATCGTTATGAATGAGTAAAGACCTGTAAAGATGACTGGTAAAGTTTTGACGATTTTTTTTTCCGGTACCAGGGATAGTTATTTTCAGTTAAATAAAATTCGTTAAAAAATTGGCCGGATTAACGAAGCAGGTATACATGTATAAGATACTTTTTTTTACTACAGTATGAGAAACTTTATTGGCATATTTAACCGGTACAATTCTGGTTGCGGTTAGGACATTTCATGTTAAAAAAAAATGGCGAAACAAATTAGATAGACTGTACAACTGTCGCGAAAATCGTTGATTGTTTTACCAGCTAAATGAACCATACAAACAATTTTCCGAATCCGAGCTTTTATCGTGATAATTCTGGCCCGGATTAATATGTAAATACATATTCTCTTATTTAAATCATTTTCATTCCATATTTGCTTTTTACATAAAGTATCATGTTTGAAACCAGAAAATGCAGTTGCTATTTTTTTTTATATTTCAGTTTTTCAAGTCTGTAGTATTATATGTACATACATTTTTTTTTGATTCTATTACATATTTATCCGGGCCCTAGTCACGATGTACCAAACCAACCAGCACTGAATTTTTCAGTGTAATGTACAAGGCTTCGAGAATTTTATAGTTACTTTTTCCCCTGATTCCTCCGCCATTAGATAAGTGGCGTGTTTCTGCCATCAGCAAGTGATGAACAAAGCAAACGCACAAGATGTAGTCGTTTATCTGGACCAGTCGTAATCCAAATACGGCCAGCTGACGGGTGTCGCACAAAGTAGCACGGTATCGGAATACAATCGGTTTGTTGGTTGTATCTAGAACTTACAAAATTCCGTATTACGCCGCGAGTTTACCGACAGGCGAAGAATCATTGGAACACGTGTTCCGCCCGCACATTTCGTAAAAGTGTCAGTTTCACTGTTTTCCGTATAGTTTAACCCTCTTTGTTTACTACCGCCTGTCACTCAATGACCGACTGTATACGAGTACAGGCATGCCTATACTTTGAGGTAAAAATCAGGCCGGATGACTCAAGAACGTTGCGTAATTTTGTGCAATAATTGTTAACACTGACAGTTCAATTCTAACAAATTGCGCAATACTCACTACAGTTTACCAAATCTACGTGGGACCCATCATTCTTTATCACATTCAATTTCATTCTACCGAATTCCTTTTTCGGACATCGTAAAAAATTGGCAAAAAAAAAACCGAGCTGTACGTAACGTGTGTCACCGAGTCAAGCTAGTTTCTAGATATCATAACAACAGTGATAAAATGAAAATTCCGTTTACTCGTCCCGTATGAGCAGATGAGGCACATGTATTTTTTAAGGCATTGATCACAGGTATAAGATGTGTACACCTTGAATACTCACAATCAGGTCTTCTGGCACGATTGATGGTGTTGTTGGTTTCCTGGATAAAAGTGTATACCATCTACCTTTGGTAATATCCCAAAGAATACCCATCTACATTAGGGTGGCCCTTAATATGGGTAAAAAAAAATTGATCGCGCCGCCCTCCAAAACGATTCCAAATGATAAAAAAAAAAATCCACGCGAAGCCCCATGTATGTCCGTTAAGAGGAAGACGTGGCTGTAAGCACGAAATTTCCGTAATTTTAATAAAATTCCTTATTTTTTCACAATCGGTTTCGTATTTTTAATTTTTTTTTTTTTTTCATTATGTTGATGTGAAACTTTTTTTGCATCATCGTAACAACGATTCATACGTTAAAATTTGATTCACTTTGCCGATTTCCTACTATTGATGCATAAATAAATAAAGGCATCAACATTTCACTTGATGAAAATAAAAAAAAGATATTTTTATTAAGAATAATCTACCTACTTTCCACGTTTTTTTTCATTTGTAATTTTGAATTTGGCGGTCGATCATAAATAATTCCACGATGCAAAAAAAGAGACGTCTGTGCGAAACTTTTAGTCGGATCGATATAAATAAAATTATTGTAACATGCAATCTTTTGAGATATTTCTGTGTTTTAAATAAATAAATTTGAACTGAACGAACTAGTATTGATATGTTATTCGTACATTTTTTAAATATTATGTTTTGATCGATTATGTTTGATTTTGATGTGATTAAAAACGTTCAACAGCAACTAAATCGAATTATTGTTTCAAAATAATAGGATGGTAGAACTGAACTCTCATCAAATCTAGTATGGAGGACCTTATTATTTGATCTGTATATTGAATATCAATATACAATAGCTTCGGAAAGTTAAAAAAAAAAAAATTGACTCGTAAACTAGATTCAAAGAATCAAAATTTCTCCAATTATGAAAAAAAATTGATAATTAAATTTAAGTTCATGCTTACAGCCACGTCTTCCTCTTTTTTTATTATATGGAACCGTTTTGGAGGGCAGCGTGATCAATTTTTTTTTTTACCCATATTAAGGGCCACCTTAATCTACATACATGCATGCATTATACATACCTATATACGTACTTCGTATAACAGGTAATATGTATGGTACGCATAGGAGTTTCATCGTATATTTTAGGACACGATTCGTGGATGTGTGGCAGCCGGTCACATGCATACAGTTTAAGTGTGCTACACTGCGTATGATAACGTTGTTATCTGCTGACATCAGCGAGGTAGTGCAGTAATATCTATATTTGTGAGCCTAATGGGTCCGATGATGAATATATGCGATAGGATCCATAAATTCACTATGCAGGCATGTTTCATTATTCAGGAATTCCAACATCGCATTCCCATTACACGTACATGAATGATACATGCAATATCAGAGTAAGTAGGTGAGCGAAGAAAATAACGTACACTGGTAGTTTAACTTTTCATTAATTCCTTTATTATTAAATAAATTTGCCAGAGGCGGTGTCCCCGGCAACGATCACATAGAGTTAATTTTTTTATCTTAATTTACTAAATTGTTTTCGTTTCTCTTCCGAAAAAAAATTTTATTTTCTTTTTTTTTGTTTTTTTTTTTTTTTGTTGACTTCAATATTTAATTGCAACAACACTATTGTCACGATAATACGAGAAAGGCGGGGGAAATAAAAAGGATAAAGAAAAAGAAAATATAACGATGCGAGGGAAAAAAAGATTTTACTCGTACAAAAAAAATTCGTACGGTAAGGAATATCGTTATATTTCTATACGACATACTCATTCGTCGGAAATTGATATTATCGTACTAAATTAATTCTCACAGCATTCTCAGTAGGTAGACAATACTTGTAACTACATACTAGTTGAGAAAGATTTATTATTAACATACTTAAATATGCAATGACGCGTAGTCACCGAAGTTATGCGTAATTTGGTTGACATCTGGGACGCACTTGGTTGTACATTCACAATAATTCTCATCAGTTTATACAACCCACGTTGCGACGCAATATCAATACGTCTGTTCGGAAAAAAAATTTACGCTGCTATAACATAACGAAGGTGTACACAATTGTTCATTCGAGTTGAGCTGCGGTAAACGTAAGAAGTGAATAGCTCCGTTCTCTGATGTCAATGACCATATTTTAATATACAGCTTTTTTTTTGTTTATTATTTTTTTTTTTTGTTTTTTTTTTATTTCATTATGATTTGTCGGGTTTTTTTTCGGTTTTTTTTCTGCTTGAATATACATGATATTTTACAAAAGCCATAACACGTCGTTACATCTAAATGTTAAATGATTATTATAACATTATGTGATTATATTATACATACCATGCACTAAAACATGCACGGCACGAGGTAAAGCTATTTTTTTTTTTTTTTTTTTTCATTTATAAGCCCCGTGTTTCTTCTCGCAGTTAGAAGTATAAATTACACACATGTGTTATTATTACATGTACAGCTGGTGCCCGTAGGTACTATATTCCCGACTCTTTAATAAGCCGTTATTTTTCTTAGTATTTACTCGTATATTTGTATTCCGTGTATTCCCTACATAGCCTTTTCGCATTTCATTATTATCATCATACATACAAGCTATTTCCATTTCATTCCAATGAACAATTATACGCGTAAATATACACGGTTGTATAGACATAATATTATGTGTATCAACTGCAAGACTCGTCGGAACAAAGGTCACAAACTTATCTTGAAAATAAGAGAACAAAAATAAAAAATAAAAAATAAAAATAAAAAAAAAAAAAAATCGGGGAAAACATTGTGGAGAAATGTCCAATCAAATCGAACGTTCCAACTTAAATACTTTACCTCAATATGTTCTGTATGTCGACAATAGAGAAAAAAAAAAAATGACACCGACGAACATATTTTCAGTTTCTATCTTCTTCTTTTTTTTTTTCGTTTGACAAATAAATGAGATCACATATTTCCTTTCATTCCCAAAGTATAAAATTTCACATACGCGCACAAAAACGCAACAGCATACCGTACTTATTGATAAATGTACAGAATTATTCTTACTATTTTTATCTCTTATTATTCTCCTTCTAACTTTTATACTATACATACTGTTATATCGTTGATTACAAAGATGGTACTCGATGAAAATACACTTATATTGTATTATGCTCATCTCGCAAGTTATTACGGATTGATACAAGTCGCCGTAGCATTTTACATACCAATATATATATATATATGTATGCATGTTAACTATGCAACTCCCTTATCGTAATGTTGACATACATATTTTAGTTGTTATACATAATAATATACTATTCACGTACATCATCCAGGTTTGTTTGCGGTACATTACGTGTAACATACCTATTATGCTACAGGAGGAGAAAAAGGTGTAAACACTGGCTAGTCCGATGGGTGCCAGAATAATACACGTTTTGGAACTTTAAACGTTGTACGTTATGTATCTATATGTTTGTATAAATTAAACTAATATCAATAATTATAATAATGACGATGATGCGTGCATGTGTGAATAACGATAAATAATTTTTCAACAACGGTAATACCGTACAGAGGCGCAACGAAATCTGGTAACAGTATTTAATGACGAATATTACCCCCCCCCGTCTTTGCCCGTAGAACAGTTCGCGATTCGCGGCGAAACGTGGCAATATTTATTTACCGCGAATCGTTAGAAAGCTGCGTTTTGCGAACCCGTTCGCAGTAGTAATAACAACAATAATAGTAGTGAGTCATGAAATTCGTTGAATGGTGTCGCGACTGTTGAGAGTTTAGAGCAGCGAAAGGCAAGCGTCGTGCCGCGTACACATAATATACATACGGTACGTAAAACTTTATACGTTTTACGGCTATAGTCTCTCTGCGCTTGTCCCAGCGTCGGTTTAGCTTTGAATGTGTGCGGGGTGGGTTGTATTAAAAAACTTATGCCGCATCTTACGTGAATAAAATCACACAGCGTGTATGCGCACCTATGTAATATACCGGGTGTGCGTGTATGCGTGTGTTATATTCTGCCGGCACGCTACATCGATAATGGTTGTGTGTAACATACGCTCGTCGTGAGTCTTCCACGTACAGCCTCTCGCTAAGCATACGTGTACTATCGTATATCTGTATTTACGAATATATAGTTATATAGTCAGAGTCGATACGCCGGCGACGATCTTGACCGAACGTTCACGAAGCATCCGCCAGAGTGAGAAGGAGAGAGAGAAGGAGCGATACTCCTTCAAATAACAACACACCATATTTACAAACACACGACCGTGTAAGGCGAGTTCCTGCCCAATTACGTTTATACCTATACTCGGCGCAAGCTAACATACGGTTTATAGAAAACCTCGGTGTTGGTATTGTACGTTTAAATGCAATGGTGGGTGGGTGTGGATGAATTTGTTTTTTTTTTTTTTTTGTAACATTTCAAATTAAACGTGTATGTGTGATGTGTGTGTACGTTTATATGGAATTTTTTTTTCTTCTTTCCCTAATCTTATTTGCCAAATTGTTCACTGTTTATTTTTTTTTTTTTATGGAATTTTTGTTGTTTTTTTTTTCTTTTTAAATCGGTTCTGCACCTTCATTTTTCGATTACTATTAAACTACCACTATAGGCAACACACTATGTATGTACCTCGGTATCCCGCACACAGTATGCGTGTAAACTGAACAGCGCGAGGGTATGTCGAAATTACGTATGAATTTCACTTTTTCACATTGATTATCGTCGTCGTTGTTGCTGTTTGACATCATGGTTATGATTGTGATTATGATTACGATTACGATTATCGTACCAAATCGCGTTTATTTCTACCAAGTCCGTGGTACGTTTTTGTTCCATCACCTCAAAGTTCAAGCGGCGGTATAACCGGCCTGGGCTCGTCTTCGGAGTCGTAGAAGTAAGGCTTCCTCTCGTAGACAGATTCCTTCTCGGGGTTGTCCAGCTCCTCAAGATTCGCCTGTAGCGAGGCTTGCAACGAGGCCTGGAGCCTCTTGACCGCTTCCTTAATCAGACCACCCTCTCGAAGCAGGACCTGGAGCAGCTCGTAGGGGTCGTCGACGTTTGTGCTCGACCTCTTCTGGCTGTGATGATGATGATGATGATGCTGGTGGTGGAGGTGATGATGGTGGTGATGGTAGTGGTGATGACTCTGTTGCCTCTCGTCCTCGGTCGCGTCGACTCTTAACCTGCATGCTTCGCACGTCGCCGCCGGGTCTGCCCACGATCTCGACGGTATCCTGTAGGGCGAAGGGCGACTCTTCTGCGTGAAGCTCGACTTGGCCTTGAATCCCGACAGCCTGAGGTTCTCCTTTATCTGGGATACGAGCAGATCGACGTCTCTCGTGAGAAACTCCTGCGTCGTCGTTGCCTCTCGCCTCGGCATAACGTCGATTAAATTCAAATAAGTGGTCTCTTCAGCTGCGCTCGGCATCTTTACGCCCGTCGTCCGTCTTCCGCCGGGAGAAAGAGGGATACTGCTCGTTTCTTCGGGTTGTGCCGCTGCTGCTACACTCGCACTCCTACCGTATTCTTGTACGTATTCCTTACTCTCTCGGCAATGGTATGCCCTGGTCACCTCCGAATCCCTCGCTACCACAGAACGCGACCGCAATGCAGTTGGTCTTTCTCCTCCGTTCAGGCGAGTTCGAACTTGCGGGCCGCTGATGTGTACTGGGTCGTGAGCGTGACTCACCCGGCTGACGAAAACTATCCCACCTCTCTCTCACGCCCCCTCTCTCAAGTCTCACTCTGCCTCGCTCTATTCTCCACTCACTGACGATGACTCGACCCAGCCAAGCTACTTGCTGCTCGGCTATTCTCTCGATAAACCGGCAACGGTATCACCGGTCGACGACGACGACGACGACGACAACAACAACAACAAAAACAATAACACAACAAGGATAAATCGAGTTTGGAATTTTCCTCGTTATCGTTCGACCGCCGAGTACGATGTATATGCGTATATCAATAGACTCGTACCGGTTCGAACAAGCTGTATTTACCACCGCCGCAGACTCGGTTTGTTATTGTATTGAAATATTAAACGTTGATGAACGAGATTTCGATCCAACTCTCGGCTTCTTACGCAGCAGGTATTTCCTCTTGATATTCCTCTCTATCTCGGCCAAACTTTTGTTACAACTGTACTTAATGTAGCTCTCGGTTCTTTTGTCTATTGTTGTTATTGTTTTGGTTTCGAATAGCGTCGAGCGTCTGTGTATGCGTTACGTCACACTCTACGCGCTGCCGACGGATCGTCGTTCGTAACCGACGTCTCTGTGTGGCTACGCGGCTGTGTGTTTATCTATATATCGTATATCCGCGGAACGGAACAAACACGAGATACAGAATATGTAACACTCGCACTCGTAGTCGAAGCACACACGTGCAAACAACTTAGAACCGGCAAGAGTTTTTTTAGAGAGTTAGAATTGAGAACAGTTGATTAAACATTACACAATAATGGCAACACGCGGGTTCGGAGACTGTAGCCGACTGACGAAATTATGGACACCGTTGCTGCGAGCGATAGAGAGTCGGAGTCAGAGCCAGCCAGCCAGCCAGCCAGCTAGTTAGTTACCACCGTACGACACGACACGCTCTCTGCAATCGAGATGATGGTAGTTATGTATAATACGTGTATATGCAATATATATTTTGGTGCGCGATCGTTGGTCGTTCGGTCGTGTTTATTATATATATACGTGTATGCGTAAGTGCGCGCGCGCGCCTCTCCGCCTATATCTCGTTTAGTATCCGTGTTTTGTTACGTGTCGACGACGTACGTTCGGAACACGGGAGAATCGAGCCAGCGACTACTGCCTGCCTGTCTCTCCCTGACGCCGCCAGGCCAGCCTTCCTTCCTACTCTATTATTGTTTTGGAACGACTCGCGCATGCGCCGTGGCGCCTTTTATACTCGCTCGTGTAAACAAACCGTTAACTCAGGCAAGCCCGGTCAATCGATACCCACTCGCTGGTATGCATCCGCTACTATTCTCGATACCGTTTCTCCCTCTACCGCCCGGCACGTAATACATCGGTCAAAATTTAACCCCCGTAACGGGAATATTATTTACAAACATCACAGCCGTTTGGCTAATTACTTCGGTGATTAGGGTTTCAGCCTAACTGCTGCGTAAATCGACCATCGGTCGATTCGTTCTCCGTACTCGGGCAGCCTAATCGCTACAGCGTTTGGCGATATCTTTGCCATTTTTAAACCACCTGATCGACCTCTTCCGGTCCTCCTTGCCCTTCCCCCGTCCCCCGACCCTAGGCCCACCAACCCTCAGGTCAGATCAAGGTTACACCGGAGGCTCGTGCGCGCCTCTGCGGAGGTGTGTAGATGTGTGCGTGTGTTGTTCTCGGGTCGCCCTCCCTCCCTGCCTTTCTGCCACGCTGTCTATCATTCATCGCACCTTGTCCTCCCGGCGCAAGAAACACGTGCGCTTATCGAACCCCTTTTGTATTCCGCCTTGATTAAAGGAAAAACAAAAAGTATTGTTTACATTTCGAGGAAACTGTTGTTTATGACCGTTATTTTTGAATATCCGTTCAAGTTTCTCGTCTTTACACCTGGAACTTGTCTCGTCTTCGTCGGAATCTATCTACCAAGGGTACTCGACGAGGAACTTCCGGTTTATGTTATTCTCGATCGGGAAAAGAAACCTCGGAAAAAACCATTACTATTTTCGAAGATATTTTGTTTTCGGCCTCCGTCGGTCCCTTCCAAATCTTTCGATCATCCTGAATGACATTGGAAACTGATTTCCTACATTTTAAGATTGCATCTTAATCGTTCTGTCTGACAAAATCAACCGCGTTCGTAATTTCGCTTTTTATCCGCTTCCTGTGCTGTTTTTATCTACCTGTAGTTTTTTCCCTATCGTCCATTAAGGCATCGGAGACAAATGCGGGCTGTTGTTATTCGACTCTGTAAACAGGAGTGAAATACGCGTCAGCTGAGGCGGTTTTTATACCGTTTATATCTACCCGCATAACGTAGTCTAAATTTAGATGAAAGCCCTAAGTGCGAACGAAGGGCAAGGATGCGTACAAGGGGTGAAATTCAGTTCGATGACTTCGTTGTAACGATCAACCTGCCATTGCAGAACTCTAGATACGTTGATGTTTGGGAGCTGTATCCATTCATCATTAAACCTGAACGAATGTACATATATCTGCAGTAATTTAGCTAGCTATGGGTCAAGGTTAAGGAAAGAGCCGAGAGAGAAAGAGAGAGAGAGTTTGATTTGACGCTGGGATCCGTACACGCTCGTGTGACCGCAATATAAACTTGAGTGGTTGACAAAACAAATTCAAAACAATGTATAAAGCGTAGGACTGTCGAAATCTGTATTATCGCACTCTCTTGATTTCGCGATTTTTTCGACGGTTATTACCGTTATTACGTCGTCGAGAGTCAGCACGCTCTGTCAACTGTCAAAATTCATTCACGCTATTATCGTAAGTGGGTCTGCGGAGATACCAGTATCAATTATGTAACCAAAACGTATCTCGTTCTTATAATTATCGCTATATTTAATCGGATGAATTTGTAAACTAGCTCAAGGTTCGTTGAAGCTAGCTGATTTATGCGCCATTCCTTTATTTACACACCAATCCACGCAGGCAGGCAGCTATTTATTATGCCAAGGTGCCTGCACGAGGCACCTCAATTAACTAGTACCTAGATTTCTGCATCGTTTTCAATTCATAAATACAATGCTAGCGGGTTGCAATCGCGCTACCCACGTTGTGAAGTTCAAAACAGCTCGGCTGATTCTCTTTCTTTTCTTCGAAAATCAATATGCTTGGGTTATTTTCATTGACTTTTTATTCCAATTCCTACAACCAGACTAATCGTGTTCCAAAATTATTAATTAAATTTTTTTTGGGTCACGCATGACTGTTAATTCTAATACTTGACTCTCTTATCCCTCTGTTTGATTATAATATTTGTCACAATTCGATTTTATTCATTTTCTTACATAAAAAATTACAAAAATACGTGCTTCGTTTTATATAATTGAGCTAGTTTTTCTCAAAAATTGGTACCAAAGTGTAACTGTTCCAGCCTCTTCTGAGCGTCATCATAGACCTTTTTCACGGAGTTAGGATTAGCGAGGAATCTCTGCCAAAGGATCAACTTTTCCCATTCAAATCCGTCGATATTTTTACGCTGTGAAGAAATAGAATAATATAAAATCAACGCGACTTTTTACGAGAAAAGTGTTAGGAAATAAATAATTATAATTGTTCTTTTCATTCGTGAAAAGTAAATCGCAAACAGTTTAATTGAAATTATAAATTTGAGGTTGAATGAGCCAACTGCTATCCTACTATATTCTTTGTTCTCATCAAATATTTCAATAATTCAAGTTCTACTTCTCTATAAAAAATTACCAGTTTTTCCTTCAGCCGTTTTCTCCGCGCTGCAACGTCGTTTTGAAGCTGTGAAACCCGGCTGACCACTTCCTTCGTTCGCGTTGCTGTTTCAAACGACGTTTGTATTAAGCTCGACGTGCGGCCGTTGTTTATTTCCCGTTGATAAACTTCTTTCAGTTTGTCTTCCCTATAGAAAAAGTTTTACCGGTTGCGGTGGTTAATAATGTTCATGACATAGTTTTTAAAGTCCAAATTACACGTATAGTTGCGTTATGTACATGTGCATATGCATGGCACATCGTAAATAAACATTGCAGTTTCTAAATTCATGAGCAGGAAGAGTGTAATTCCAGAGGAAAAACAAATATCAAAAGAAATTAATTTTCAAATTGCAAACCAAATACTCGTGGAATTAGAAAGTAAGATTAACAAAAAACTGATGAATCGCATGCATAAACATATCTAATAACGTCCATAACGTGAGAATTTGAAATTTCACAACTTTGACGTATGATTCGAAAACAGTTGCGACCAAGGAGATAAATTTAGATGTGTAAATTGTATGGAAAATGAATGTTGACAGTTGAGGTACGTGTGTTTGTGTCGAAAACACATACGTGGGATACAAGTATAGAAATATCAAGAAATTTTAAACTGGAAGTTGAACAATTTTCGGAAATAAAGCCGTGCATCTGAAATTTTTGATGAGGTTTATTGGGATGGAAACTGTCCAAATTATGTACTTTCAAAGACGTTTATTTATACCCTGCCCTGTACTCACAATGATATGACCCCGTTTAATCTGCCGTCAACATCGTCGCCGAATATTTTCTCTTCGTTTGCTTCATTATCTGCTACTAATCGTTTGAGTTGCCTCATGGACTCGGCCAAAGAATCAATGTCGTTTACGTTACCATTCATCATAGAAATAAATATTTTGTTGTATACATTCCTCTTAGCGGGTGAGCCTGAAACGATAGCGTCATATTCGGCTTGCATTTGCTGCGTGATGTTCTGTAATTGAAATGGTAAATGGAACAGTTAAAAAACACGAATAAAAACATTTGTTCTTATTAATTATGTCACTCCATTTAATAAACAGACAATAAATATATACACACATCCCTCACTGAAGAGAGCGAATATTCGGTGGAGAGATAATACCGGGCATCTGCGACGAATTCAACCGCTTCCATAACTCTGTTGAATTGCAATTCCATGAGCATGCAAAGCAGGTCTGAGTGCGCGTGTCCGCGTTCACGTGCTAATTCCCGAAGGCGAAGCATACTGGATAGACGGTGTTCCCTTCTCTCGTATCGAAGCCGAGCATCCAGCACAAGAATTTCGGTTATGAAAAATTCTGCAGAATGCGTTACCGCCTCCTCCACTTGATTTTCTCGCCAAAGTCGGACCTTTTCTTCTAAATAATCTCTCCTTCCGATCAACTCCGTTACCTCCGCCCTGAAATAACCGCCTAATTGAGATTTTTCGAAGATATTACAGATGTCAAGTATAGATAAAATACTCACTCGAGATGCGCTTGTGATTGAGGCAGCTTTGGGTTACCATTGTTATATATATTCACTGCCAATTCTTGCATGGCCAGACAAGCATCTGCGCTCGCTTTGCTAGTGACCTCTTCGACCTTTGAAGTAATCAAACTGAAAACCATATTTAATGCTTGTACATCTTACAAAATTAAACTTTATACAGCAATAAAGAATATGCAATACTGATTAATGATTTACTTTTTAAAACAAACGGATAATTCTTGCAATATTTCTTCTCCGCGTCTGTCTCTGCTGTCTTCCATAAAAGTGTTATAGTCTGAATCATTGATGTGTTCGTCTTTGCCAGTGTTTCCAAAATGTCGTTTTATACAAGCAGTTAAATAATTGATGTACATCTCGGTCTGAGTTTTGCATAGCTCTAAAGGCATCTGGGTCCAAACGACTGCAGGTCCTTTCTGAACCAAATAGTCAAAATATGTATTGTTTGTTTCGAATGACATAATAGAAATTTGTACATACAGTTTCCTAATTTCTCTTATAAATTATTAAATGTTATGATAACTTTTTAATTCCAAGTTTTGTACCATCTCCGCAGCGTCAGCATAAACATTGATTAAATGTTCCACATCTTTGTACAGAACTCTATGGACTTCGTCAAAATCCCTTGTGAGATCCAAACAGTCCTTGTAACGCTCTTCCAATTCGCTGCTCGCTTTAGCAAGCTCAATTTCTTCCTGCTCAACATCTTCGTTCACTCTGTCTTCCTGTTCCCTGTAACACAGAATTTCCTAGTATTTAAAGTCCAAAAAATTTTTATATGAAAATGACTTACTTTAAATTTTTAACACTTTGTTCGAGTAACTGTATGTATGCCCAATCCTCCTTATAAGCTTCTCTCTCCACTTCATATTGACAATTATAGTCCGTTTCATCTGTAATCTTAGAATGTAGGAGTTGGCGTAGCTCAGGGCAGTTTGCAGTGGCCTGTTCAAGCTCGGCATTCAGATCGTCGGTTAACCATTTATTAGTTTTTGTCAGATGTTGTTTTCTGCAATTCGGACAAAAAAAAAATCGATCTTACTTGCTTAGAGGTTTATCTTTCAACTGAGATATTAAAAATACTTACATTTGAATATCCTCATCTGATAAAAAATTCTCACGCGTAACATGAGAGCAAAACCATTCCAAAAATCGCCGGCTTTCAGATTGATGGCATATTCTGTTTAATATTTCTGGAGTTATGTTGGGTGATATGTCGGGGAAAATTTCATGAATTTTTTTGTGCAAAATTGATCCTGTTACTTCCATTGCTCGTAATTTGTGCGTTAATTGTAATATAATCGAGTAATTGAAGCAATCAGCCAGACACTTCACTAACCTTCGTTACATTCGACAGTTCGGTAAACAGTGTAGTTCAAAGTTCAAACCGCGGGTATTTACCAACGATGTTTATAACCTACAAATTATTGTCCTCGATCTGGCTTTCGGATACTTTCCAAGCTTTCAGTGTAAAAAAAAATAGACTAAGAAAGAAGACTATATACTATGAGTGAACCACGTTTTAACAGCCACTTATCTACTATTTGTTCCACTTCATAAAAATATTTTTAAACATTACATAGGTATGACAGTTTTTTACGACACTCAGAAGTTTGAAATTCGGAATTCTTCAGCATCAACGAGATCATTGGCTATAAATTGACAAAAAAGGTGAATCATAAGCCGCACAAAATTTGGCAAAAGCTCCATACAGAGCGCAGCACTATTCGACTCACTTTTTTTAAACTAATTTCCAGTGGGGAAACCAATGTCGGTAACTAATCTATATTTATTCTATTTCCTGACAGTAGCTACATAAGCAATGCATGCACGCCACGACGCTTGAGGGTATGTTAACAGCTGTTAACAGCATGGTTTTGTCATAGAAAATTAGTTCCAGAAGCCTGGTCAGAGGACGCGCCGTTGATTCTCGTGTAGCCTGCTAAAATCCGGAACAAGTGGGATTACATTCTATATTTATTTATACATTTTTCCGCTACACTTCATCACAAACGGGTTCTTTTACTTTTGTTAATAATAACAAGCCACAATGTGGCAGATGCAGGAAGAGGAAAAACATTAGGTTGGTTTATTTTATTACCGATCCAAGAAAATGTAAGTCCCCGCAATGCTTGAGACTATTTAACTGTTGCCAACTTGAGGCATTGGTGTCGGGTTGGTTCCGCCGTCAGCGTGGCTTGCAGAGCCACCGTCAGAGTACTCCCGAAATCACGGGGCGCTGAAAAATTCGAATGTGCTTAGCTCGCATCCTGTGTCACGAATCTGTGCAAATTTGTGCTCAATTCAATAATTTTTCGTAATTAACTCGATCCGTGGAGCTGGTCTTAGTAAGTGTTCATCAAATATACACTTCCAAGTCACCGAGACGTTGATTTTCACGCCATATCTCTGGGACTGGTTTTTTCAACCTAAATAAATGACATTCACGATTACGTCTTCACACCGACACTAAGATCCTGACGTTCAATTGTGTTTTCACAACGCGCTTGATCATTTTTCTTCATAGATCGTGCGTGAAGTCGTTTCTGGTATAAATTGCGAAACCTTTCGTCCTGTATAACCGTTACTTTTAATTTTCAACAGGTATGTGCGGGCTCTAGAGCTTTATAGAATGAAGAGAAGAAATTACAAATCACCGTTATGCAGAGCTGAAAACTACAGCGACTCTATATCAGTGAATATTATCGCCGATGCAGCCTGAAGTGACGTGTTAGGAGTCGATGTATAAAAAGAGCCGATACCGTGAGTCTTACCTGCATCCTGTTAAAGTATCAAGATGCCATGATATTTGCCCATAATTTCGGGTAGTGATAATTCTCATAGAGGTGATCTCAATATAATTATACTGTTGCATTCTTATGTGACACTGTTCGTAAATCCACTGCAGATAATACACAATGTTTTGCTATATATTTGAAGCATATAAGATTATTCTGCCGTATCACATCCATCGATTTGTTTAGAAACTAAAGCAACTCAAATTTACGCCTGATACAGCATAGCCACGAAAACTTGATGAACACGGTTTGATTTGTGCTCGAATATTTCGTGCATCGATCCAAATGGGTAAAATCTGGAAAACGAGCAATCGCAGTTTGATTGTCTAGCTCTCATAATTTTTATTTGCAACATTCTGAGATATTATTTATTCTTGTGTAATTTCCGGTAGAAATTTTACCGAATTAAATTTTTTCGAGTTTAGAATCTTATATCAACACGTAAATTGGATAGGAAATTGAGGAGGAATTGCTATAACATTCTCAGATCATAAGTTTGTCAATAGATATATTTTATATCATAACGTAAACAAGATAATTGTACAAATAGCATATTATAAAAAGATGCACATATTCGGGAAGTGAATTTCTTTTCTTACTTCCCTACTTACGTCTCAGCAAAATATATTAGACGTATATACAATTAGTCTCTGAAGACAGTGTTACTTGATAATGAGACTTATTAGAGTGTTATCTGAATTCGCGTAAAAGACTTCAATTCAAGTGACACTGTTTATTGAGGACGATTATTCCATACAAACAAAAGGATTGCAAAAGTAGCTCGGAGCAAGCCTTTGGCAAATTGGATTAGATCTACTTGAACCAAACCACGAAAGTCCTTGGAATGTATAATAATTTAACTGGAGAAACAATCTTGATTCCTAATTAGACGTATTCAAATCGTTATCGAATTTGTAAAACTCCGTTACACGTAGTTCGTAGAATTTGACTTTAACAATTTCATCTCATTACATCCATTATATTATGCTTACGATACACACTTGACTTGACAGCACTGCTCCTAAAAACTATTGACAAACCTTCCGATGGTAGAATAATATGGTATTATTATGTTATCAAGGCTATTTTACAAAAAATGGTCGTTGTACGTTTTAGAAATGAAATAACGCCCTGATTTCTTCACAATTTCTAACAATTTTAACAATTAACAGCTAGTTACCAAGGTCTGATTACATATATAAATGTCATTACTTTTATCAGTAATTCGTTTCTCCAATAACACGCAATATTGTCGCTATATATACAAGACAAAAATATTCGCGATACTAAAATCTCAGTTTCACGGAATGATTGTATTACTTAGAGGTCTGTATTGTGTTACTTGGTCAAAGTAAGTACTATAAAAACGCGAAAGAGGCTGCAGGCGCTGCTCAATTCACTTCTAATACGTTTTCGAAATTGAACAATGCTATATTCCTTCTCGAACAAGTTGAATCATCGTAGGCAGAGTTTTCTGATCATTCTAATGAATGACATATCTCAAGTCATGCTAGTCATTGCAAACCATCAAATGCTAAACCAAGAGTCTATTTAATACTTCAAATTTTAAATTATTGGGAAACCTCTGCCCTTAATCAGTGACGATTTATAAATCTTGGTTGGGTAAAATATTGCCATAATTAGTGAAGATGGTCCGACTTTCAAGAGTTATGTTCTACATTCAATTTCGAATTTAAATGATAAATCTGTTAATTTCGGACTCCGGTAACATTAATATATCCAAGTCAACATCGAGGATTGTTAACTGATTTCTTGAAACGCATCCGCATGACGCGTGTATACGGTTGCTCGTAATGTAACCGATCGCGATTCACGTTTTGTGCGTAAAGAAATATTAGGTCGGGAGTGACGCCAAAGATTATGCAATATTAGGGAAGCCTTGGTGTGATAAGGGACCCACATAAATGCTCTAGCCGAAGCATGTCTCGAGCAACGGTAGCACTTTAACAATCCTTTTCTGGAGACTAATTGTGCTAAGCATCTTTCTCGTATCTCGATTATCTTCGTTTGATTCGTACTCGACTGAGTTCCTCGAATATTGATGGCTGTGAAAGTGTTTTGTCTAGATTGAACATCGTTTTCGGCAGGTAATTTTTGTGGCCGTCTCTGTTTTCGCGCACGCTTTTCACTGGTGCACGAAATATCATCATCTGGCCTATTCCTGTTTTCTGTCTTGATCTGATTTTCATAAGAAGCTAAGTAACTTCTTGTTATGCGGTCTATCATTTCCGAACAAGTACCAACGTCCAATTGGTAAATACTGCATTTGTAGCAGTAAATTGGCTGATTCTCACTGCAACGTCGAGAGACAGTTCCCTCGTGCCGCGTTCCGAATCCAGTCCTCTTCAGAAACTCAGATCCGCAATTCTCGCAAATTAATATATCCTGCGACTGTAAGCTTGCCGCGGCTGTGGAGCCGTCTACCATCTCGTGGCTGCAACCACCGCGGCACTGCTCCATAAGTTACGTTCGCATCATTTCAGGAACATCAGGTGTTAGTTGAAGAGATATTAAGAGAATATAACATTTCAGGAATATCAGGTGTTAGTTGAAGGGACATTAAGAGAATATAACAGAGTATTTCACATATGTATTCGTACAAATTGCACGAATCGGAAAACAGCGTTAGCAGCAAAGAAAAGGAAACTACCAGCCCTAGTGTGATATGCTATACGGTATAGGTGTACCTCCACCGGTATTTTCTGCAATTTGCCAAGTTTTTAATGTGTAATCTGACAAAAGTTAGAAAACTTGTAATGCCATTTGCTCAAATTAATGAAAGCGAAGTTGTCCTCAAATGCTTCCAATAAACTGTTGAAAGTTTGCTTTCACTTGAAGCGAGTGGACTCTGACGACCTACACTTTGAAAAACTAGTAACGAAATCGTAATTTCAGAGATGCGTACAAACTCGATAGAAATACAATTGCTGCTAGATTTAGAGCTGTAGTTAATTCCGATTGCATAATCTTGTACATCATACATAAACATACGAATGAATGGATGGCATGCAGAAATTGAGACAGCAAAGAATAGTACCAAATGTGTCATGCGTTAGGTAATTAGTGTGATTGTAGAGTAATTCTGATTGAATCATGCAGTACAATTCTTTTTTTTTATGCAGTTAGTTTACCAATAGGCTATTATATAGCATCGAGTGAATGAAACTGATTGTGAGACAGTAAACTGAAAGTAGTAAATTATAATCTGTGGAGATACTCACCCAAGAATTGTGGTTGGCGGTATAACGCTACCGCTAACAGTCGGCGGAGCTGGAGCCGGAAATACAGGGGGACCAGGCGGCGGGCGTCCACCACCACCAGACGGCCTATTCATTGGGACAGAACAAAGTTGATTAGGCATCTAATGAATACTAAAATGCTGATACTTCATGCTCGCAATCACGGCTGTACGCACTGTAAGTGTTGATGATGGCGCGGAGTCGGAGGAGCCGTTGGGGCATTGGCGGTTGTAACCCTGTGAACGTGTAGCTGGTGCAGCTGTAGCTGTGCAGCATCTTCAGCGAGGTAAGAGCAGCGCGAGCATTGTCTCCTGTTATGGACCTTGAGTACATGAGTTGACAAACGTTCAGCTCGGGCGGCTTTGTACTCGCATAACGCGCAAGCAAACGGTTTCAGGTGAGTGTTCAAGTGGCGTTTCAGGCACCAGTTGTCCACACCGCTCCAAGAACAGTAACAGCACGTGTACCTGGGTGAAAGGAATCGCCAAATCGTATTAAAACGTATACATCATCTCCATTGACTATAATCATATTTCAGCCTAAGAATCAACAACTATTATTGTGCAAACTTGTGATTTTCACAACCTTCTTTCTTGGGCTCCTTTCGACGCTCCTTTGAGGTGACTCTTGCTATTGCATCCGCCATTCTGCGTTCTCCGTGCTGGTGTGTGCATCGTGGTGGCAGGCATCCCTGGCGTTGGATAGAGACCAGTAGTTGACGTGGAATGCAGCTGATAGCTTTTATTGTTGTACGCGGTTGGGTAGTTTCCGGTATGGTGGGAGCCAGTGGAAGCGGTTCCTCCGCTTCCAGCAGCAGCGCTCTGGTCCTGTAAGGACTTGGAGGTGCTACCGGTGGGTCTACGTATCCTGGCCAACTCGTATCGGTGTTCCCTATGCATTCTCAAGAAATGTTTCTTCACATGATCCGCTCTGTTAAATGGCTTATAGCAGACGTAGCAATGGAACGGCTTTTCCTCACGGTGAATGTTCTCGTGCCGGGTGTACAGATCTCGCCTGTCCGTACCGTAGGGACAATACGGACACGCGTACCTCTTCCCGCTGGCCGTTGTTGTCGTGGTTCCGGTTCCAGGACTCTGCTGATAAAGTCGAACTTGAATTATACGGTGAGTACGAAAGTCTTCTTGTTCAATTCTCTTTGTCAATTAGCCTCCTATAATCTGACTAACTTTCACCTGTTAAGTAGTACCTATTAGTTTAATATCGTATCTTCATATACCTGATGCAAATGAGCATGCTGCGTCGACGTTGCGGCGTGAACATCGTGAAGAAGAAAACTAGTGGCGGGAGGCAAAAGAGCTGCAGGAATTGTTTGGGTTTCCTGGGACCTACGAGACGGAGGTGACGGTCTCTCAGCCCGCTCGCGGACCCGCTCTAGATAAAGGGTAACCTCGTCTGCGAGGGAGTCTTTCCTGCACTCCGTGGATCGACCCGCGTGGTGCCCTACTCCACCATCCTCAACGGACACCCTGGACGGATGCAGTCCGAGGAAATGCTCGGCGACTTCCCGAGGCCCTCCGCCGAGACATTCGCCTGAAAATGACCAAGTTGGCATGTTCAAAAATTATTCGTCACCAACTTTTTTATAGGAAAAATTTATTGATTAAAATCTATTACAATCTATTTGTTAATTAACTATTTTACAACGTCAGTCACGTACGATTCAAGAGTTTACAAGCACGTTATTCAAACTTTGGAGTTTCTACTGAAAAATGATTCAACACCGGGAGATGCAGTGTCGTAATACTTACCACATTCGCAGCATCTCCAAGTGGCTTTGGTCGCGTGGTAGGCAGCAACTCGACTACCTTCTGTACATTCCAGAGGTTCTTCGGCGCAGGTCCAACCTGCGTCGTCAGTCCCGTCATTTCCGTTTCCGGTATCGTCGTCCGTGTTATTTTTATAGGATGCCGAAGTCTCGAACTCATTTTGTATGCTCGATGCTATCGTCGTGAGGAAATGAGACGAATTATTGGAAATTTAAATGTAAAACAGATGATCATGCAGTTTAGCCTCGATTATATACGTCAGAGCAGAAACATTAGCGCAAATATAGCAATTATAGTACAGGCGTATACGCAGTATAGCTATGACGACGCAGAGGAATTATATAAAATGTGCAACAATTTTGACTAATTTTTAGATTCATATTTTCACTCAAAGGATCGATCTCATTGTAAAATACGTGGTGATTATCAACACAATGCACCGAATTACGGATCCAGAATTTATACTGAACATCGAAAGACGTTACTCATAGAGTTAATGCGAACCCTGAAAAGTTTCTTTTCATCCATGTAGGTATGATTAAATTGTTCGGCGTTCATCATTAGAGAACAAAGTACCTATGTATTCGGCTCTCAAGGTGTCCCATGACCTTATAATTTTCTTACTTCGGTGATCAGGATCCTCTCCGTACAGCTTTCTCGTGATCTCCTTGAACATATCTTCGTAGCAGTCAATCCTGCCGATTCCGACGCCGCTACCCTCCATGCCCACCTCCGGTGATGGTGCAGCGACCCTCCCAGTGTCAGCACACCCGGCGCTCGGCCCGGTTCGCGGTAAGCTTCGAGGCCGGGCCTCGGTTGATGGACCTGCTTCACCCTCCCTCCGCCGGCTCCTTCACCACCTTCTCCTCTTCCTCTGACGGTGCTACCGCTGCCGCCTCTTATACCTGAAATTGCGAACATCTCCGGTATTCTTATACCTAGGTTTCAACCCTGCGCCGGGCAGAATCTCGTAACTCCTCTCGACTCTTATACCTTTCATGCATGATATAGATACCGGTGTATATATGCAGATATATTATAACGTATATAAGCATGTAAGATGACATTGCGCGAGTGAGAAATAACGCTCATTGTTCAACACCATTTTGTTCTGAATCGCAGTTTCCTTAATTTATAACTTTGGCGCTTTAATCATGCTGCATGTTTTCAACTTTTCTTGATCGGTCGCAACATTTTGAACATCATTTAATATACAAGCGACGGTTGATTTTTTTTTTTTTTTCTTTCATAAAAAAATGTTAACTTTCTGTTATTTTTTTTATAGTAATACAAACCGCCGAATAAGAGTTACTGTAAGTTGTAACGGTGAATATAGTCTTATATGCCATTGAAAGCTGCGCGCTTTCCGCGGCAAAAGAAATTGGGAACCGTATATAATGACCGCCGATTTAGCTTCTCAAAAATATCATTTTCTCTTGGCATTATACTACTTTGCTCGTATAATTTATTATTGTCGAAACGTACTTATATCGCAAAATGTGTTCGTGATGCATTACTGTACATTTTTTAGTCGACTTTCCGGGACATGGAAAAAAACGAATGTCAAGATTAAGACGATAACCAACGGTATTACGATCGTACTTTAATATACACTTTGTGAAAAATCGTAATATATATATATATATATATATATACACACACATATAGATGACAATCTGTTCCGGAATCTAAAAACGAATTCTCCCGGCACGAAAGATTTCTGTATTACATTTATTAGCATACTAATTTATCCTGAAACAGAGGGGGTTGTAAATGGATTTTAGCGTTATCAAGATTTATATTATACGATAATAATCGATCTCGAACTAAACTTGAGTAAAAATAAAAATTCCAAGTGAACAAGTATACATTGTATTATGATACAGCACGTTTGTCGTGTCAACGTGCAGCTTGCAGCTTGCGGAAACGTATTATCCATACGTATATGGGGGTTAATGCGGGGGTTGTTCGGGTGGTACAGGAGGATACAAATACGAATTGTCGACCGCGCGTCGGGCTGATCAAGAAAAGAGGGAACTAAGTTGAAGAGACGCGTTGTACGTCTGTATTGATCGCCCGGGGTCAGGGAGTCTCGAGACCATGTTCCTAGTCGTCGGCCCGGTGGTTCCATGCTTCGCGCGTGTGTTCGTTCGCCCGTTCGTGTGGGCGTGAGGGATGGTATGTACCGACAGAGCGGAGGGGCGGGGGTCGTTGGATGTGAGAGGAGAAAATCAATACACCCTCGGAGGAGGTCGAGGCGGCTGTAACTCGGCGCGCACGCACACCAATCCGATCGACGGATAAACGTGCAGACTCGGCGTAAACGTGGACGTAAACGCAAGCACGTAAACTTGAGCGCCAGGTTGGCAGGGTAGTGGGGGGGGGGGGGGGGGGGAGGTTGGTGGGGTTCGTCAGGCAGATGGGCCTCGGCTGAGTTCGGACCGCCTCGGCTCCCTTCGACCTCTGCCCCTCCTCCCCTTTCTCATCGAGTTGGCAGCAGAGAAACGAGCACAACAAACGAACGACCGAAGGAACGAACGGTCGAACGGACCGACGGATGGATGGACGGATTGTCGACCGGTTGCGAGCCACTGACTATAACGACATCAGGGACACACGTTGGCTGAAACTTCACGAGGAAACGGTTCTCGTAGGAACAGAGCTAGAGGAACGCGGTTAGAGAGATGTTCCACAGAATGTTCGTTAATTTTTCGGTTTAAATAATTACAATACGGTTTTGTAATCCAGGAGCTTTAAGGCAAGGCAAGCGGTTACGTCATCTATCCTCGTGCGAGTGGTGAAAACCCCGGTTTGTATCGTTTCACCGTAAACCCCCTGTACTCTGTAGTTATCACTTTCGATATATGCACATGGAAACGCGCGCACATTTACGTACGTACACAATACATACATTCATATTCGGGGAAGGACGCGCGCGCAAACAACTACTTCGGGTTTTAAGGGATGGTCGGGGGACGCACGACGCGACGGTAGAGACGGTTGGGACAACTGCTAGGCGACTACCCCATTGCGCCTGTCTACAGCTCGTGGGGTTTGCAGAATGCAGGGCACACCTGTGCGTTGCGAAACATCGTCGTGATCGCACCGTATTCGTATATATAGATACACGTACGTAGATATCATATGTATACGCGAAAGAACTAATTCACAGGAGGACGATGAGGAGGAGGAGGAGGAGGAGGAGGAGGACAGAAATGTGGAAGGAGAAAGGCCAGCATGACGCGACGTCCGAATGAAACAAGGCGAATTCGGGAGGGAAATTTAGAAGGCGGTGGATGATGCCAACGCGCCACGTACATACATACGCGAGAAACGGGTCGTACGGAGTACAGCTTACGTATTGTTATTGCCTACTCACTCTTTTCAAGTTTTGATATTTTGTACTCACCCAAAGTGAGGCTGAGTCGATCTCGTGTCCCGTAGAAAGGAACCTCGTGTTCCACGATGTTGAGTTGCAGGTTGTTTCCTCGGCGGCAGTCGGGTGGCGAGTGGGTGGCAGGCGGGGTGGTGGCCGGGTGGGGTGTTGGGTGGCGTTAGGAGGGGGTCGTTGGTGGGCGTTGGGAGGGGGGCAATATCTACCACCCCTCGCCCATTCAATCCCGCACAGTACACATGCCCATGGGCCTCCTCCTCTCTCTACGCCTGTGCGTGCGTGCGTGCGTGCGTGCCTTCACCCTCCCCACCTACTCCTCCCCCTCCGCCTCCCTCCTCCTCCCACCGTTCCCCCTTCAACCTCCTCCTCCTCCTCCTCCTCCTCCTCCTCCTCCTCCTCCTCTTCTTCCTCCTCCTCCCCATCCTCATCCTCCTCCTTCTCCTCCTCGTACTCCTCCTCATCGCCCACCCGCGTTTAATACACGTAAGCGCGTCACCCGGCTGCACACACATACCGGCAACAACGACACGACACGACGACGACGACGGTGACGGCGTCTGGAGCTGCGCTTCGTATCCTCATAGGAGTTACTGGATCTATCATGGTGAGACACGCGTGGGCGGATGCTGATTTCCTGGCTTTCTTATACGTACAACGTAGAGAGAAACCGTAGGAACCCGGAGCTCGCGCGATTATACAGATTTTCTGCACTGCCAGGGGTGGAATTGCCAGGGATCTACCAGATCTGATGCTCCACCATGCGGCCCCGTGTAGTCGATCTATACTTCAATTACTACAGATCGTTCGAAAATCGACCGCATTTTGCTCTCCGGTTTTTATGAACGAAAGGGTTGAAAAATACCTTCGTCGGCGCATGCTTGTTCAATATTTAAAAATTAGATGAACCTTTATGTTATTTGGTATGTTTTTTCATCTGGCACAGTTTAAGGGCAAGTGATAACATAATGTATGAGTGTAATTGTTGAAATCGATCATTGTACAAAATGAAAACAGTATGTTTCCAACTTTTTTTATGATGCAGAAATCATTGCTCATGCAAAAATTATGGCATATGTATGACAGAGATCGACTGTCCGGAACTTGTCGAAAGTGACAGAGTAGGGCAAAAAGAATAGAAACAAACGTTTGAAAATAATCTGACAGGTGAATATCGCAAATACCGGCGAGAAATCAAGATGCGACCGTTGATACTCTTCAAATTGACAGCAAGTAATATTTTCCCTATTATATATGTTTTCACCTTCGAAGGAAGTATAAAAGCTTCAATTTAGCTTACGGAATTCGCTCGTCCGTGATATCCGGATGTTTTCCCTCCGGGTATAGTTTACTCTTAATCAATACTTTATGATAAACCCCTGACTACGGATCAGCTGGCTTTACCTACAACCTCTTTCTATAAGCCGTACCATCTACGGAGGGATGGTGCCCACCGGTACTGCAGTGTACAAGATTTATCATACAGACGTATAAAATTGGAAGGGCGTGTGTGGAAATGAAGGGTTTATATACGGAGGAAGAGTTGATCCGTAAATCTTCTTCCGTTTCCGTTTCTCCATTTATATTATTTCTCTTAGGCACAACAGAAAAAATTGTATTAATTCTCTTATGCCGATTGGATGATCCGATGTATATACCTAGGTATATATTACATATGTACTTACACACATACCTGTACATATAAATATATATGCCTGTGCCGCTGCAACTCGAGCGAAATCTATCCATATATGAATAGCGTTTTTTTTAATGTAACACGTATCAATCGAAGCCTGATGACTGTAAAAACATTTATTTAAATCGTGACGAGGCATCGAGTTTTTCATAAAATTTATGCGAATGCTATGTACCGATATAGTTGTAGTACTGGTTTTATTATGACTTTTTTCAACATTCACGAATCGATGCGCTATAATGCTGTTCAGCTTCTGAACTGTATAAACTGCCGGCCAGAAGTTTGGGTATACCAGTCGAAATTTCTTGCCGCACTAAAAGTTAGATAGCGGACTCAAAAATAAAGATAATCAAAATTTCTTGGCGGCGTTTTAAAGACGACAAGTTTACCTTTATTTTTCTTTTTTAGAAAATTCTCTACATTTTCTTTTGGCCCCGGTACATATTTTTGAACATGGACGTTTTTCGGCTATTTTTTAGCCGCCGGAAAGTAACTGCGCATCTTCGGGAAAAATTTTCCCTCGGTTTTTTCTGTGGTAAACTTAATAAGAATATCGAAACCTACATTTTAGTTTTTTTAGAAAGTTTCACAATTGCTCTACACGAAATTGTCGATATATTTTTTTTTTTTTAATTTGTTTCGACAGTCTTGTGTGCGAACAGAGGCTACGAACACTTCGAAGGAAGCAAAATGAAGGTAGATTTGTCCTCTTTGAAACGCCGCCTGGAACGTTTGATTATCTTTATCATTGAGTGCGCTATCTAAATTTTAGTGTGGCGAGAAATTTCGACTGTTGTATCCAAACTTTTGGCGATCGGTGTATACGTTCGATGCGTATGAAAAAAAGAAAACACTAGTCGACTCATAATAGCGTAATAGTTTTTTAAACCGTTAAAAGACGTGGAAAAAATTTTGACAAATTATATGTAAAATAAAATTTATTACAGGCATTTTTCATGGCGTAAAAAATGGGTTCGGTATAATATACATACGCATGCACTTAGATACGCAAGGAAAAGCGATGGAATAAATTTATACAGCGCGAAGGAGCTGTATGTTTGTCTGCGAAGCAATAAGAAAATGAAAGAAATAATAATAGTAATAACAAAACGACCAGAGCCTGAATAAGACGTTTCTTGTTTATTTCGTTCTACTGCCTGCCGATGTCGCGGTAGGAAGCGATCGATAAAAAGCATTTGTGGGAGAACGTGAAAGACACGACTTGTATAAAGCAACTGTGACAAATTCTAGGGTGCACTACGGCGGTAAACGTGAGCCAGTAATAATTAAAATGAAGAATAAAGTAAATCCAGACACGAAGCTGCGGGAACGGAAAATACTGAATTCGGAACTGTCGATGCAAACGGAAGAAAAGATGTGCTTTACTGATTAATGAATTAAAAATGGCATAACTGCAGTCTTTGTTTCGGCGACTATTCGGTCAGTTCGGGAATTTTCGGTGCATGTCATAAATTTGTAACGACATTAGGAGACCTTCAATAAAATTTGACACTTATTCGATCATATTCTTTTGTTTCGACATTGTAAGTAGCTGAAAAGCGTGCTGAATTGTCAACAGGTAAAAGTTGAACCCTGCATAGGAAATCGACAGGTGGCAAAGATCCTGCAAAGTCAGGTCTTATCGATAGTTACGCTTACATTTATATTAGGAGATTATATGTATATATATGTGTGTGTGTGTGTGTGTATTAGGAGATTTCATGGGCAATACTCATTATTGGGGTCCCAGGGTAAAGGCTATTGTGAAAATAAGATAGTTTCCGAATACCCTTCGATTATCAAGGGTCTTCAAAAGTCTTGCCGTTACACCGCTGTATGCATATATTTCCCTGCGGTCGGCAGCTGCGTTTGGCTTATCGTAAATTTATGCCTTTGTGTTTAAGCAAAGAATATTATCGTTCCTACACACAATGAACGGCTGTTCAAATCGAGTATAATATAACCGGAGTTTTCCCCGCAAGGTGCACTTTGACGCGGTCAATGGAGCGTCAAGTCCTCCGGCAATTCGAACATCGTCGCACCCAGGAAAATGGATAGCCAAAGGTAACTTCTGATAAACCTTGAATGACAGGAATTTTGAAATAGTTTCCATCATCGAGTGAAATAATTTCTATATAGCGAACATATGCGTATATAAAATAATATTGCGAACGTCAGAATTGACGTCCCTGTTTCCCTGACGTTTGTCCGATATTTCCGCTGCAGCCGCATCAAATTTTCTGACACATATCATTCGTTCGTTTTTCCATACTTTTCTGACAACCGCGGAAGCTCAGGTTTGCTGAATTTTCAATCAAATAATTGGGGTTGTTATATAACCTCACGGGTACACATACAACGTATACATACAGACTCGAGAATCAATTCACGAGTCTGAGGACCTTCTTGAACGACGTGCTGTAAAGGTCTCCGAGCCGAAAGGGTTGTCCGATCGTATCGGTACACCGCTTGCGTGGGTGTGAGGCCTCCACTTTGTACTCTCGTTTAACGTTATCGCTGCAATTTCATCGAAATAAATAATAACGTCGGTGAAACGAGTCGGCTGAATTTTCTCCCGAGTTTAATTTCGTTTCGTTGCAAACTCTTGAACGAATAAATTCGGAGATTAAAAAATACGGTAGAAAATTCCATTAAACTTTGAACGTTATTGTTATCACTGCGGACAATACGTATCGTAATTTTCACGAGAATCCGATTTTACTGATTTGAAAATTTCTTCTCCGCGCACTCCGAGCCGTGACGAGCGGCTGGAGAGTCTTTGATTCCTTATCGGTAAAACGCCACGCCGGCTGCAGCACACGCGTGAAAAACGTATAAACCGTGTATCGGAAAGGCGGCGAGATAAGCTAAGGGTGCGGAATGAGGTCGAAGCGAGGGTTGCAGGTGTACCAGAACGTGCGCACACGCCTAGAATTCACCGTCGAGTGGTGTGAGTACCGAGCACACGAAAGGTAAAGAAAATACCGCGGTAGATTCTACAGCGAGTTTCTTCTTCCCGACAAAGATTACGCCGCGGCGTATATTTAATATACAGCGATGCTCCGCTGCGGAGGCGAGAGGCTTACATTGAAGCCATTGTCAAATTTTTATAACGGAAACCGGGTCACCGGACGAACGGAAATCCTACAAGCACACGGCGTCTTACGTATACAATTGAAGCGAAACATATCGCGGTTATGTAGAAGGAAGTAAAAGAGAACGACGCGCTTGGTCGCGGGGGAATCGAGGTAGAAAAGTTACGGCTGGGCTTTGTGGATCAGAGGTTAACATCGAAGCGTGCTCGGAGCTTCGGAGAGCTTCGCGGATCTCGCGCCGTTGAAGATCAAGACGAGTATAGGAGCCAGTCGCCTAGATCCGTCGCGGATTTCGTGGAGATGCGATAGAGAACGCTGATAATTGTGTGAAGTTCGGAAACGGCTCACGGCTGGCAGCAGCGACGTCCCTCCTCCACCTCCTCCTTCTCCCCGAGCCTCCCTCCCGTCCTGACTCTCGAGGAAATATAGTGGCGCGGGCGAAATAAACAGAGAGAGGTTCGTTGTTATTACGAGGGTAAAAATATCTCGCTCGAAGGTATACGTATGCGTCTGCGTATATTATATACGCACACACACACGGACAGGATCGCGCGGCGTTTAGTTGTCAGCTTAGCGCGAAGGCCAGGCTTTTCGCCGTTGGGAGTCGCATGCGATACGAGCGAGCGAGTTCGCCTCCCTTTGAAAAACGCATGTGACAAGTAGACGTAAAAAAGGGTCACGTGTGTACAGGGTTAAAACGTAAGTGAATGGGAGTAATAATCGGTAGGAAGGGTGAAAGACAAGAAGAAAGAAAAAAAAAAGGAAACTGTGTCAACGTTGATCTCCTTCGGTCGTATATAATCCATGCGCTACGTTTGTAACTGTATGAGCGCGCGCGCGCGCGTGTGTGTGTGTGTGTGTGTGTGATGCGAAGCGATCGAGGGACCAAGTGAGCTCTGGCAAGAAAATTTAAGGGGGTGGAAAACCGGCGCGGGGGCGGCCGGCCTTATCGTATAGGAGGGAATCGGGACGGATCGCGGAGGTTCCTCTTCCTCCTTCGATTCATCCTATCCGGGTTGCGTTGTGTACACCTCCGGCAGCGCGGCCGTCGGCGTCGCGTCGCGTCGCGTCGCGTCGGTGGTGGTGGACCGGTGCGAAGGCGCTCCCAAGCCACTCGCCAATCAATACGTGGGAACTCTCGACCCGACTCGACCCGACTCGCCGGCGAGCACCGCGCCTGCCACCAGCGGGCTGGAGCGGGAACGCGAAGCCAACATCATCATCACACACACCGTCTCTTATACCGCCACACAGCACACCCCTGAAAACGAAAGAGCCGAAAAACTATTTTTACTCAACTCGCACATACCATCAAGCACGAAAAACGAGCCACAACCGTTCGGATTATACCAGTAGAAGGAGATACCCGAACGACCGGAGAAACACACGTACCTACCTATCCGTCGTAATGCTGGAGTGTGCGTCGGGTGTGTTGCACCGGAGTGTTATAACCGTCGTCGACGGCGACCGGTACTTTTGTTGAAAATTAACGAAATAAGAAGAGGAGAAGAAAAAAAAACAAACAAAAAACAAGATACAAACAAATAATCGAAGAAATTAATAAAAAAAAAAAAAAAAAATAAAGCCAACCAATCAAACGAGGGGAACAAGCTTTCGCCGAATACACCCGCAACCACAGCAGCAGCAGCAGCAGTGACAACTGCAGCAGCGGTTCGAAACTGGGATATATATCGAATACACCTGTATACACGTTTTTTTTTCCTCCTTCCCCGCCCCCCCGCCCCCTCCCCCTCTCCACCGTTCTGTCTCTCTCTCTCTCCCTCCGGCCCCTCTTTCTTTCCGAGAACCCTCGATAAAGCCCACATTACTGTGTGAACGCGAGTGCGGGTGACCGAGTGGCAACGCGTTGTCTTGTACCGGTCATAGATCAGCGGTGCTGTTTGGTTGGAGGAAAACGCGGAGAAGCTGGTGCGGCACGGAGGAGGCACGGGCGGCTTCGACGACGACGACGACGAGGAGGAGCAGTAGTTATCTGGCGAGAAGCGCCGAGGCGGAGGAGGAGGAGGACGAGGGCAAGGAGGACCCCGGGCGAGGTGCGCCGTACCCGAGGACGTCATCAATGGATCGCGAGAAGACGACGCGAGGCCTCGGCAGCACGCGGACGATCCCGGAGCTGAGCTAGGGCCATCTCCTTCCCTCCCTCCCCCCCTCTCTCCCGACCTCCCGATCCACCCGTCATCCCTTCCTCCCGCCCTCCCGCCCCCCAGCGCCGCTTAAAAGCCCTCCTAGCGTCATCCCGCCAAACCGAAACCTCCCCATCGGGGAATACGGGAGGAATGCTGCTGCTCCGCACGACGCGGAGGAGTTGCCGGCCCTGCAGAGGGTGAAAGTAGCGGTGAAAATACTGACTGGGGGGGGTTAAACGAAGGAAATAATACGGGAGGAACGAAAAAGAAAAGAAAAACTGAACAAGAGGAAGAAAAAGAAGAAGAAGAAGAAGAAGAAGAAGAAGCGGAAGGAGAAGAAGAAGAAGTTCCATTCGGGGTGCCTCGTGTGTGCGGGATTATTCTGCGGGGGGTGCAGTGAGAGAGTTCGTGCGGTGTGCACATTTGGATTATATTTGGTGCTGGTATAACATCGTATTTTCGTGATTAAATCGCTATTATAATCGTATAGTAATATCGATATTCGTGGAGAATTGTGCGTTTCTCGTGTTTGAATAAAAAAAATTTAATCTTTTTTCACCCAGCAGTGAACGGCTTCGGTGGTCATCGGAAAGATCGGAAAGTGTGTTGCATAGGAGTGACGTGTGGTACGGTGTAATACGTAGCGGGACGTTAGTCGGGTATAACGCTGACGGGGTGCGGGAAGCATGCGGGGTTCGGGCGAGGCCCGGCGAGGTGGCCCCGGAGGACCAGGCTAAGGATCGCTACGAGTCACCCGCACCCGCCGCACCCGCACCCGCACGGACACCTCATCGCCAACGAGGAACGTTGCTCGACACCGAGCAACTGGTTACGCGGAAGGCGAGCTGGACTCGCTTTCAATCGCATGGAACATGATAGAGGTACGTCTGATACTGAATCTAGAGATGCCGCTTCGCCTCCTCACCCGCAAAAGTTCCCTTCATCAATTTCATTCCGAAACTTTAAATGGCTCCGACATCTATCGCGCGGAACTCGTTTAGATACAGAGTGGAAAAACTGCATAAACATCATCGGTAATAACGTCTCTTAGTACGTTGGGTATGTATGTGTAGTAATGACGACAAGATCGGTTCATTTCCTGCCTTCAATGAAAAACTCACTGTATGATGTCGTCTCGTTCTGTACAGATATTACGTCGATGGACGGAGAAGCTATTGTGCGGTATAAGTATGAGTATCGGTTAGGTTGCAATTGATTCTTCAGCGTCCATTCGCACCACGTTTCGGTTTCGTGACCAAATCGGAATTGGTTGGTATTCATTGATTTTTGGTTTATCGTCGTCATGCCGTACCGACTGATATTGCACCTTCATTCATGGTTTGTTGGTGAGTCCTGTACTGAAATTCGTCTGAGATCTGTAGAAATTATGTCAATGGGCGGAGAAGGAAGTACAAATCATCGTACCACTGCAAGCTTGTAGGTTGCTTTTGTTGGAGGTGTTTGCTGTTCCATTCAATCAAATTTTCGAATTGCATCCGAAATTGGATCGTTGAACCGTGAATAAACAATGTCGTGGCACAATTACCTTGCAGCTGAATAAAGAAACAGAAATAATCGACGTTAACGTATCCGGAAATATTTATAGTTCAGTATCCGTCCGCTTGTAACATTCGTTTGCAGTGTGAAATCGAATTTCAATTTTTACCTAACGATGCGCCTTAAATACGTGTGACTTACGACTTGGATAACCTATCCATTTAAAATGAGATTCCTAGTTTTTATAATCTATATTACCAGTGACTGGACATTGTCTCAAAGCCGCATATTTAGCATTTTCTCGAATACTGAATTACAACCAGTGAGCATAACGGACACCAATGACAGTACCGATCGTTATTGTTTTATTCACGTTTGTTTCTCTTTAAACGAAACAACGGTCAATTGTCGACCGAAAGTCTGAAAATATCGCTGATTAAGTTTTCAATCAGTGATGTGTTGTTTTATTCTTGGATGTTTCGTTGAATTTTTTTATTCTCATTATCTCCTTCAACGTTTGTATTCGATACAGTTTATTACATTGGGTTCAGATGGCGTTGGTTTCGTTTTTCACGCTGTTGCTCTTCGTTACGGCGACTGCGATCATCGGTTAAACCATTACCTGTCAAAACGGTGTTAGGAGTGATGGGGAGGGGTACCCTGCAGGTGCGGGAATATGCGAACGAGCACCGATCGATGGAGAGTTAAAAGCATTTCAATTCATCATCCGCCACTTAGATGGGGCATGAAGGCGTAATTATCGTCATGCCTACACGGTGGAATATTATTTAAAAATTTCTATTAGGTATTATAATTGGGAACAAAAATTTTTTCCTCTTCTTTTGTTTTTATTATCAGTACGATGTTCTGAAACTGCGAAGGTCCCATCGGGGGCAATTAGCGACAATTAACCGATTATAGGAGGAAAATTAAGGAATGACGCAAAAATGACAAGAAAGGAAAAAATAACCGCTTGTTAAAAATGGTGTACGTTACACTCCCGTGGCCACGATAAACCCTCGCTTGACCAACGTCCATTCAATTTGGAAGCTACGGTAAACAAATGCCAGTCACTCGGCCGCCCACTCAACCGCCGCCAACGTGCCGCTGCTAATCTTTAAGCGGCAGCGGTGAGGGAGGAGAAAAAGAGCCACGATTCGACGTTATGACAATGAGCAGCACGCAACATTAGTCAAGTTTGCGTCCGGGAAAACAATTGGGGGGGGGGGGGGGGGGGGCTGATGAGTCGAATGGTATTTTCACGCAATTAAAATCACGTTAGCTACGTATCTTTAGGGGGTTGGGGATCTTTGAAAGGAATTTCTTCTCAATTCTCTGTGTTTATAACAAATTTTTATGAAGGCTGGACGCCCGTCGTTTGAAGTAAGATCATTCTAAGGTCAGGATTTCGTAAAAGGTTCTCACAGCTGCTCTGGTCAATGTTGATTACAGGTCTGATCAGCAATCACGTGGCGTCTCTTCTACTTTGTCAGTTTCTCAAAATGATACATCTATTATCCTTGACCTATTTAAAAAGTTATTCACAACAAATTTTCAAATTACTCGTAAACGGCAAAGCTGATTTGATTTCTGTTCTAGCGGAACACCTTGATGGTCTACACATTAATGAAATTCAAGATGATTTGGCAGGAAAATTTCAAATGTTTCCAACTTCTAGGTCTACTGCATAACTTGAATGAACTTTATGATTTTCCAACAACTGAATTCAACCCACTTGCAGACAAATTTATCAGCGCGAACTTCCATTCAATTTACACACTAAAATGTGATTTAATGTAACGATCTTCAGACATGCAGAGAAAATTTTTGATACAAGACAAGCATCTCTGTATCATACAAATTTAACTATACACCAATTTCAGTTACTTCTCCTGTGACTTTCCGGTATAGTCACAATTAATATATCAGAGATTTTTATGCCCCTACACATAGCCAGGAACTTGTTTTTCTCACTACGATTTAAAATAGTTTAAAACTGATCGTAAAATAACGACGATTGCCTTTACTTTGTATAAACGCGACATCTTGCACGTGAACTGATTTCGCCGCGAATCCATTACAGTGGAAACGACTGTAGATGATGGTGAAAGAAAATTGGTTTATCGAAGAATTTCGCTTAAACGCGATGTTATTTAAAAAATTTCTACACCACCCAGTGCAGCTATAACGCATCGGAACTCGTAATTTTTTTCATAATAAGCAACTTGTCTTGGAATTTATTTCAGATGTCGAGCGGAATCGGTGCAACTGCGATGGGGATCGGTGTTAGTCATGGAACGGAAGGGGGTGGCTGTCGCTTAAGAGCGCAGAGCCAATCCCAGGGCCAGTCGCAGAGTTCAGGAACAATGGTTCAGCACGGCAACCCGCAACAATCCACACAGCAACAGCAGCAGCAACAGCAACAGCTACAGCTACAGCAGCAGCAACAACAGCAACAACAGCAGCAGCAGCAGCAGCAACAGCAACAACAACAGCAACAGCAGCAGCAGCAGCGCGCTGGTACGCGTGACGCATTTGTTGGACGATCTAAAAAGGACAACTGTTGCCTGTGCTGGTGCTGCTGTTGCAGTTGCTCGTGGTATTGGCGTTCTTACCTAATCACTATGTGTCGTATTCTTATTTTTATGTCTTGTTTTGCGGCTTCTCTTTTTCTTTACCGCTTGTCGTCGTTGTTACTTTGCTTGTTTGCAAATCTTCTATCTCCATGGTGTTCGGTTGCGATGAAAATTTTAAGGGATCCTTACTTGTCCCAGAGACAATCATATAATAGCTATGTTGATTACCGCTGCTTCGTGCTTTTCACCGATCCATCAATCCTCGTCGTTTAATCTATCTTTGAAATTTTTCTGTTTCATGCTGCCTGCAGGAACAAGTGGTAAGCTGAAAATTAATACAATTTCGTTAGTCATTGTGCGACCTCGCACCAAAAGTTCATGAAATTGGCGACAAGCGATGTCGTCCACTTTCTTCGATATATCAGGATAGTGGCAAGATAAGTCAGGTCTGGTTAAGTCAAGTTAGGTTACATTATGGTAGAATAGGGTTTGTGATGTAAACGTTCGATCTTATCTCTACGTTAGTACTCACTTTTCCGTCGGCTTTATCGCATCAGGTGCGTTCAAATTTCCCACTCCAATTTGAATTTTCGGCTCCCCGCGTCTAGACCATTCGACATAGGTGCTTGAGCTTGGGAAAATGATAGACACTTGCATCTTAGGATCTTTTCAAAGTTGCGTTGACCCATGAAAAGTCAAATAAAATTAATTATGTCCGTTTTATTCGAATGCCGGGTGGCCGTGATAACGCCGTTAAACGGTATTGCATGTACTTTTAAATATTTAAAACTTATCGTGCATTTAAAATCGAGTTGTTTCTCGTCACCTTTGCATAGGTATATAACCTGCCACTCGGATTCCTAATACATGTAATCAAGTTGTTGCTTCGTGGCGATCGAATCATCAACCGGAGTCGCGCACGAACATCACATAAATTTTCACGATACAATGCTCAACCAGCACGAAAGCTGTCGTTGTAATCCAGAAATACTTTTGTTATCCTTGTGGCGTGTTATACACCCTATAGAAACGCGGCCCTGTTCCGCTGAGTGGAAATATAACGAGTTATTTGGTATTTGACAACCTCGTGGCCCCTGGAGGCTGCCCCCGGCAAGTGTAAAGATCGAATTCTAACCTTTGCCATTCATGCGAAACAGCTACGCCTGACTAGCGGCAACCCAAGGTACGTAACGCGTGTGTTACGAGCCAATATTCGCGCGACCGTATCGACCTCGCGTCTGGAACGGGTCGGCGCCAAGAACGCCGACTCCATACATACATACAGCCTCACCGTCCAACGGTTGTTTACGATGCATACAGGATGTTTCCGAGCAAACACCCCAGTACGTTCGGTTGCCTATGGTCGGGTGTTAGCAATGCCCGTAGAGATCGGTAACATGAGAAAAGCAAATTTCGATATTTGCTATTATTTTATCGACACAGCGATGCAATATATATTTTTTTCTTCCGTTTTTGGTCAATAGTACAGAACTACCAGTAAGAAATGACCAGCTAAAAATGTTAATCGATTTCCCCCTCTTACCATTATACTTGCTACTTTACCACATGCAGATGTTTTGTCGACACCGGCGAAACGGTGGACGATAGGCAACCCGACACACTGCGACGCTTACTCAGAAACACCCTATGTGCACACCGGGGGCTCTCAAGTTCTTGTACGAATGCCAATTAGCGGCTTCCCGCGAATCTTTATCGATATGACTCTGCTTTAGCTTCGTTCTGGGAACCTGCTGATGGGTTTTGAACCCGTCTGTAAGTGAATTGTACCCGTTACAGCGGATTACGACTAGATGCACGCGTTACTTTTTCTAACCATCATGCTTCGCGAGCGATTTATTGTGCCCAAGCCGCAATCGTTAGTCTGTCGGATGTAGATATTTATACCATGGATCAATATCCTAAAAATGCTTATTTAATATTCGTAGAATACTGTTTCACGTTAGGGTCGACGTTCGGAAAATCGACAGCGTTATGTATATACCCACTCGTCGCATGCATGCTACACAGTAATTGTCCCTAGAGAAGGTATATCCTTAGTGGCACGCATGCGATATATCATGCAGCCGCCATATTTAATTTGAGTCGGGAATTCCCCGTATCAACTATTCAGAAAACCGAAAGGACGACTGGAGCAACAACTAAAAGTTGCAAATCCGTGATACACATCTGGTCTTTGTATTTTAGATTGTTTTGAATAAATATTACAACATAACTTTTAGAAATATGGGTTGATTGAAAATTGCTCAAGCAACCGCTAGCCATGGGTATTTTTTGGAAGCAAGCCAAGGGCACGATGGGCGCGGGGGTAATCGTAGCGTCTTACACTTACCGACTCAGTTATGGGATTTTTCATGATGGCCAATGAGCCGGTAATGATAGGAAATTTCTGTACTGAAAGCTCCCCTCATCGTCTCTCGCCTAGTTGCACCGAGCTTAAAAATGCTCCATTTAGCTGGTTGTCTTTCACAATGTCCAGTTCAGACGATACAAAGTACTCGAGAAATGCTCACTGCGGCTGTTACCACCTGTTCTTGTAAATCTGTCAAAATCCCGTAACGTGTAACTTTTTCTGCGAGAAACGATCGCGCTCGTCCGACGCCTGGCGGCGACTTGACGTAATGTCAATAGTTCATCGACTCACAACGCGCTAACAAACGGTGTTAATCCCTGTTCCTAGTTTGGCTGCTGTCGGCGGTGGAGGCCCAGGGGGTGGTGCCGGCAACTCCGGGGACCAGGGAAAGAAGAAAGGCGGAGGCGGTGGGGACTTGGGTTCCGGGGGTGGCACCGGGGGTGACCTCACGGGCGATGGCCTCGACGGCCTCGACGGAAACGGTGACGTCGCCTGCAGCAGCTTCGAGGAGATCAGAGAGTGGGGCTCCTCGTTCGACAGGCTGATGCACAGCGCCGCGGGGCGCAAGCTCTTCCGCGAGTTCCTCGTCAGCGAGTACAGCGAAGAGAACATTGCCTTTTGGCTTGCCTGTGAACAGCTCAAGCTCGAACGAAACCCGGAGCGCATCGAGGAGAAGGCTCGATACATCTACGAGGACTACATATCCATTCTTTCGCCGAAGGAAGTGAGTAGATCCCAGGCTTTCAGCTCGAAACGCTTAAATATACTATTCGCTGCAGGGAAACATATGGGATTTGAGATTGTCGTAAATTCGGTGTCAGTGCTGGAGGCAAAACGACAACCCCCGAGATCTACCTATATTGTTTCCGATGAGTCAAGCTTTTGTCAATGATGTGCTTAAGCGAACGAGAAATTCTTCAAACATGTAGTCATAGCGTCTGCGGTACTTATTCTTTTATTTGTATCCCAAAGCGAAGTGTTATTATCCTTGTAGACTTGTCGACGTCAATCCGAAGGCGAGAACAAAATAAAAAAACACCAACGGTCTTGGTCAATTTCAATGCAAGTTTCGTCATCCACAAATTCATTCGTTTAAGCATCCTTGGTCCCATCACTCATGTCCTAATGTGTGTACATAATATGCCTATACGGAATCAAATTTCCATCCGGAATTCGGAAAAAATAAATTCATCGTCTCAGATATGCTGAGATACTTTTTGAACATTTATTACTGTATTCACTGTGTTGAAATTTACAAATCTTCCTCCAGATTTGACGAAACGTTGACAATTATCGGGACTTTAACTACGCACAACTCAGCGTCGTTATTTATTTAACTCTGGTACAGTTTTAATAATTTTCGGTAGATTTCAATCTTTTTTTAAAATGCATCTTACTGTAATATGACATAAAACTGAAGAAGTAGTTTCACGTACTCTATGTCGTATGAATTATGATTATACTGCGATATATTGCGATTATAACTTTGAATTCTGCGTGCCAGAAAAGGGGAGGTCCTTGGCCTGTTGACCTTGCGTACATGTGACCTTAATTCAGCGACTTCAGCTGTGCCTGTGACCTCGCGACCTTCTTTATTTGAGTATTCAGTTTCCTTCCTTTTTCCTTCTTTCTCTTTCCAACAAGTTTTCTAAACTCGAGAGGATCGAGTTTCGACGTATCGTGCACTGGCGTGACGCATCGAGGGGTATACCTATGGCAGTGAATCACTACGGCCTGTTTTTCTTTGCGAATCATATTTGTGGGAGTATCCGTCGAAGTTTTCGTTCATGATTTATTCGAGTACATACGGGGAAATTAGTACCTAAGATGTGGGAAAAATCAAGAAGTGGCACTGACGAAGTAGCCGTCTTAGAGGCTGCATTATCGGCCGGGGTCAGATCGATTGTCATGTGTCACGATACTGAAATAATTTCTAAACATTCATTTCATATCGTCTTTGTTGTCTTATTTCAGTAAGTACCATAATACATCGGGTACGACATAAAGTATACGAATGACGAATTTCAGGTGAGCCTGGATTCGCGAGTGCGAGAAATCGTGAACAGGAACATGGTGGCACCAACGCCAAACACATTTGACGAGGCGCAGCTCCAGATCTACACACTGATGCACCGAGACTCGTATCCACGTTTCGTCAACAGCGACATCTACAGAAGGGTGGCACGCCTGGGAAGCGGACCGCCGAGTCCATCGAGCGGCGAGCAAGGATTGCCGCGGAGCAAATCAAGGTCGACGAAAGAGAAGGACAAAGACAAGGACAAGGACCGGTCCTTGGCGATGGCAACGTAATCCAGACCATCCCCTCTAAACGCTGCAGAAGACTCGATCTCCGCAGAACTACTTCGATACTCGGTAACGATATAATAATATCTTACGGAGTGAGATGGCCATGCAAAGGTACCTGCAGGATAACAGCGGCATGACCTGGCCTCACGCCGCCGTCAGACATTCCCTGTTGATTCTTGGTCAACCCTCCAGGATGCCCACTTAAGATTGCAGTCTCGTTGCCCAGGGTTGAGGGCTGGTTGCACCATTCCAGGGACGGGACCATACGGAAGGACCTCGAAGCCCGCTGGACGAAAAATATGAGTTTCGGAAACTTGACGAGGATGCCGCGACGTGAAATGACATTAATAAAATAGGCGGGGGGGTGGGTGCAGGCGGGCTGCTGCTATAACCGCTACTGCTGCTGCTACCGTAAATTATATACATAGATATATACATATACTTGACTGCATCAACGGGTATACATAATAGGTATATATATATATCGTATATATATATATTATTGGGTATAATAACCATCGAAGAAATGCGCAACAATCAATAATCAATCAATGATGATATATGCTATAATAATAACATTAATGATAATAATAATAATAATAATAATAATAATAACAACAACAACAACAACAACAACAACAACAGTAATAATAACAATGATGATGATATCTAATAATAATAACAATAATAAATAATATTAGTAGTAATAATATATATCTTATACGCATGAGCGAACGGAGAAACGAGAAGCACGTACATATATTATACATTATATAATACATGTATATCTAAAAACGAACAAGGATATAATATAATATACATGTAAAATAACAAAAACAAAAACAAAAACAAAAACAAAAGAGAAAACCAAAAAGAAACACGAGTAAACGAAGATTTAAGCTCTTTACACGCACAACCAAAGTTCATCACTTACTATACTACATACCGTATACATATATATATACATATATATATATATATATATATATATATATATATATATATATATATATATATATTTATACATACGTGTTTGTATATATACTATGTTAAATTATAATAATGCATAAATCGTCGAGAATAAGGAGAACAAAAAAAAGAAGAAAAAACCATTTATACACGCCGCTTCAAGTAGCATGATGTATACCTAAATGTGCGGGTACGTCTGTTGTACTGTAATGCACCTGTACATTTCGCTAGCCGTTGATTGATTGCACATATTTTTATGTTTTTCCTATACTGCTGTAGTCGGTCGGTGTGTGTACCTGTAAATGAAGTGGCGTCGTTAATTAATGTAGGCATATAGTTACTCTGACCGTCTCCGAGACAACTGGGACAGACGCTACAGCAACGACAAGAACAACATCAAAAACACAAAAACAAAATATTAAAAGAAACGAAAAGCAAAATATGAAAAAATGAAAATGGCACAGAAACAAAACGTCACTATATTACCTATCCAATTACTGTATAGTATATCTGTTGCATTAACTTTTTTGATGTAGGTACATGAATACGTTAGACATATACGTATATATATATATACATACGTACATACCTATATACATACGCATACATGGAACATCTTATACCAAACTCGTTACCTGTCATTTTTTATTATACTCTATAATAATTATATTATATACTATTATAATATATTGTTGTAATTATAACCATTGTATTTATAATAATAATTACGTGAAGAATACGATTGAAAGTGAGAATGAGTGAGAGTGAGATGTGAAAAAGAAACGGAAGAATTGAGCAGGTGAAAAAAGAAAGAAAGAGAGTGTGACACGGTGGTTGATCTCTATCGCAGATCCAGATATATATATATGCACACTTATACTATACGTAAAATAATTTCTTACTTCAGGAAAGCAATTGGAATGAATGCCCATGTGTAAACGCAGCCATAAATATACAATCGCCTATGTATAACTCGAACGGATCTTGAAAATGAGAAATCAGTTACGAAAGATGGAATATTAATATCTGACCCGAAAGAAAATTATTTACGGGCGGATACCTGCACAAATTTTCTCTTTTTAACCTGAAACAATATGCCAAAGAAATATACAGTACCTTGTACACTTATATTCTATAAATGTAAAATCGAGTAAGACGTATTTTATACTTATGGATATATATGTGTCTGTGTGTATGTATATATATATATATACACGAGTCATACAGTAGATGATACGTCGAGCTTCGAAATGTACAGATTGTACTTTATACCGCTTAAGATGTAAGCTACTGTTATGCAGGCCCTTGTACCTATACTTACTTCTAATGATAACAAGTTATAGAATTCGTATAAGTATGTAATATACATACATGCATATACATATACATATATATATATATATATATATATATACACATGACACCTTTTAATCTGCGGACAGGGAGGAGAACACGCGTGGTCTATTATCGAGGGCCTAAAGACGAAACGTGGGAAGAAATTGAAAATTTCTTCGTTCATTTGTATTTTAAATTGAGTAAATTAAACGCGTATTTATATCCCCTCCCACCTTACCTGACCTGTACGTTTACCTATTGACCTACCTACTCACCTACTTGTCTGCCTACCCGCCTAGTCTACCGTTTGACTCTTTCTAATGTTGTTACACATACGTTACATATACATATATACGTATATGCATATGTGTATATGTATACGTATATTATATTATATACTCATGCGTATAGTTATCGCGCCCTATACATACATACCGTTGAAATATGATGCATTCAGCAAGAGGAATGGAAGAGAAATCGATGCGTATACATATATTAGTTGTACAAATGAAAAGAAAGAACCAAAAAAAGAAAATCAACATATTTTTTTTACGATATTATTTATCTAACTACATGGTAATTTCGTATTCTTTGTTTGTTTATTTATTGATTTATTTATTTATTTATTCATTTATACGATACGTTGATAGTGGTGATACGTTTGTTATAAACTGGAAGAAAAATATTTAACCAAAGAGAGAAAAATAATTATATAGTTATTGTACTTATTATTTTTAATTATCGTTATAATTATATTTACTCAATAATATATGTGAAATTCGGTAACAGGTGATATCCTTAACCGTATAAAAAAAAAAGTCTACAGCTATATCGGATACTAAACACTTGTAATAAATTATTCTACTGAATGTGCATTAACATATAATTAATCGTTACGTATATAAGTCTTATTTACAGTTTATCCCAAGTTAATCAATTTATAAATTCTGCGTTTTATATATATATATCAATATATATATATATATCAATATATATATATTCTTATACATACAGTTGATCGAAAAAATTTCACATTTAGTAGAATAATCTGAACACGTATCTATGTACCATTATTTTGGAATCCAATTGTACCCACGATGACACACTTCAACATTCTGACGAAAATCCGTACAATTTGAGCCTGAAACGTGAGGTATACAATATGCAGTAACTTTTTTCACCGATTCGTTTAGGAAACAGAGGTATTACGTCCGGTAATTATTGCATCTCGAACGTGGAATGTGTGAACATACATAGAGAGAGAGAGAGAGAGAGAGAGAGAGAGAGAGAGAGAGAGAGAGAGAGAGAGAGAGAGAGAGAGAGAGAGAGAGAGAGAGAGAGAGAGCACAGAGCTGTATCGTAGGGGATAATTATACCGTTATTGATATGCTAACAAATCGACGAGTTGTGTAGGGACACTTGCAGGTGTCCTTCAGGATCGACTCGGTGCAGTCAGGAAGCGTTCTGCGAGTACCTACCTCTGTAAAGGTATATAATAATAATCATCATAATAATAGTAATAACAATACCGACACTCAATGCACAACTTGTCTACAAGCGAGTCTAAGGAATTATAGTAAAATAAAAATAGAAAAAAAAAAAAAATTAAATAAAATAATTACAGCGACAATTTTTATTGTTATAAAATATTGCAGAATAATAATCAAAGAAATTAAATATCGTATCATAACTGCTCCGTCAGACTCTGTGGCACTCACCTAGTATTCAAATATCGAACGCGCGAAAATTCGAACGATCCGAATGTCGACAGATTCAAATTTAAATCCGGCTCGGTTCCGGGCGAAGAAAATACAATAGAAACGCAACTCCGATGTAATCTGTCGTTAGGTATACATTTTATATGCATTATGGTACTTTCGTCATGATGTGTAATCACGAAATCAATATTACATCTTCGACCAGCTACTGTTGAAAATTTTCTTTGATTGTATTTTTACAAGGCAAATCGGCGTCTTGCAGAATTTTATACAAATTTCAAAGTTTGTGATATAAGTATATGTATTATATGTATTAAGTATTTATACAAAGCCTGTGCACCGGTTTTTAAGGCGACATGTTTGAATTTTTTTTCTGATTTCAATGTAAAGTAATGCTGCTTGTTACATAAAAAAAGGCGGCTGAACAGGAACGCGTGTAATTCGCGATCAAGTATAATCGGTCTTCTTTTGTCGCATCGAACAAATAAATAGAATCAACACCTTCTGCAATTCGGATTTCCGGTCATAACCCATGAAAACCGTGAACAAAACTGACTTCCACATAGTTTATTTAAAAGTTTTCTCTATTCCTTGTAAACAATAAACGATCCACTTCCAATTAGTTTAGAAAAAAACCCGTTGAATTTTTAATCTCCACTCGTTCGGCATCGGCTTAACGGTAATACAACGTTTCCAATGCTCCTAATTTCTTCCAGAACTTTCCAAGTGCAACACGAATATTTTAATTTCTTGTTGCTTTATGGTCCATTGTTGTTTCACTTCAAATTATAACTAATAGGATCAATTTCGACCAGCGTATATCATATATATATATATATATATATATATATATATATATATATATATATATATATATATATGTAATATGATGCAATGACGAATAAGCGGATTTGCAGAGCGGATCTGTTGCGAACAATGATATATCCGAGTTGATAATTAAATCAATTCGAATGATGAATAGGATAATAAATATACCTCTAAGTCACGTGCATATGTGTTCAACAATGTACAAGGATAACATATGTATGAGAACACGTTCGTGCGAGATAAAATTAAACGATAAAGAACCAAAAATTGTTAATCATATCTCGCATAATGCGAGTATCATACACGCACTCTTACATAAATTCTGTAATTTGTATGTGAGGTTTACTCTGTATAATTATAAAACGAAAAGTAAACATAATATATAAATACATATATATATATGTATATATATATATACATATATATATATATGTATATATATATATATATATACATATAGTATGTTATATATATAATAAAACTTTCACATCAAGTTTTCGGCCTATGTATAAATATATACGTACAGAGCGCGCATTTTGGGATCGAAATTGAATCCACAATACTGGAGAAGAAATTTAAACATTCGGGGGAATATGTTTATATCGAGTTATAACGTCGTAACTAATATGTATATGTGGCATTACAGCACACATGCATGTATAGCGCGTGTCTATACCAGTCGACGCGTTGAAATAATCTATCAATTTCTATATTACTCGTATATAAATTATATTCAAAGACGGTTTTACATGAATCTTAGTGTGTACGATCACTTACGTGGCGGGTATTCGGTAACGATATACGTATATGAACGAGAAACAGGGGGAGGGGGGAGATACAGCGAGAACGAAAAGATGCAAGAACCATATTTTACCGATGTTGTAATTGTACATGCACGTAAAAACGTACGATATTCCATGCCAAAAATATACCGCATAACACAAAATACACGCGCTATGATAGCGATAGATACGTACATAGAACTGTAACTAATTATCGGTATGTATGCGAATGTATAATAGTCAACGAAACACAAAAACAAAAAAAAGAAAAAAGAAACGTATAATATAAATTAAAATCAAAACGAATCATTTCATACACATGCGATTCAAATCCTCTGCTCCATTTTGTGCGCGCGAAAATTACGTGACACACAACGAGACTGCACAATAAAAGATTAATTCTAATAACATTAGACATGTATTATAATAATTGTTATAATTACGACAGTACATATTAAATATATATGGTGATAATTAATACGATCTTGCCGCGCTTCTCAAGTGCTTTTTGTAATAACGAATTAAACTACACCGAATCGACATTGAACGCTGTTATATATTTTCAATAAAAATACTGCAATTCTGTAATTCGAATATATACAGCTTAATCCACCGATGCTCTATTGTTGATGGAAAATTTTTTCACGGGATGATGGGCAATCCCTTCACACGACGTGTAAAATATACTGTCAATATTTTATGTTCCTTTTAAATTAATTACTCGGGAATGAGAGCGGGCAAGAGAACGATACATCAAATCCGATTTATACATCTTTGTGCACAGAGTGTGTCATTATACGCCTAAGGACGACGTAAATTATATAACCATTTGCGAGTTGTTAATGTAACAACGTTGAAGATAATTGAAATTATAAAGTAATAAAATGAAAATCGTTTGTCGCGTCCTATGAATATATTATTATATAATATACAGACAATGCCGAACAATGTAAAATGTGTATAATTGCGACGGTTGTAATTTTGTTGCACGCATACGTACACACACGTATACATATGTGTGCACATGTACGTACGCGTGTGTGGCTGTAGGTGTATGGATGTGTGTGCGTGAGTGAGCGAGTGTGTACATATATGTACAATATGCTTCCTTCATCGACGAACTACTAATATATCTATACACATTATAGTGCGCAGAATTATAAAATAACAAAAAAAGTTGTCAAGTCATATTAGGTATAAAAGTATGCGAAAATGTGAAGTAGAATATAAGATACGCGGATGAAGATTAGATATAAACATATGCGATTTAAATTGAATTTAATTAAACTTAAATTATATACACGTATGTAATGAATAAATTTTAAACAAAAATTTAGACATGACAAAACCAAAGAAACTCGACTGTAGCACGAAGTGACGTGAAATAAAGATTCGACAGCCGCAGCTGCAGGGGTTATAAGTGTGTTGAGAGAATTAATCAGTCGCGTCCTTAAACGATATAAATAACAATAATATTAATTAACATGATAAATAATTATTAACTAAATGACTATATAGTAGTCTAATCATTATTTATAATTACGCAATTATATAAATATATATATATATATATATATATATATATATATACACACACACATACATACATTGCGCATTTAATAATAACAAAGTTATTATTATTCCATTCTATATATTATGTGTATACTACGTTTATTTAAGAAATTTTTGTTCGCAAAGTCACGCGATTGTTACCCAATTTTTTTTCTCACTTGGTTCAATTAAACTTGCACCAATTTTTGGTGACAAAAATATATACATACATTATACATTATAAATATAAACGTACATCTTACATGTATAGCTATAATGTAACTATATGAAATCCATACCTATTAGTATAACGGTTTTGGTTAATTGGCATCCCTACCTAGTAAATAAGCTATACATATAAATACCAAATACGAACGACATACTGTGTGTACCTACTTGATTATCAATAATGAACTGCAATTCGCAATCGTGTGGTTCATCCATTCGCCTGTCTTTATATATAACATATACGTAAGGAACGTACGTAAGGTATGATGGGTATAAATCGGGTGCTTGGGATTTTCCTAGAGAGCAGCGCACACGGCAGACACAGAAATACATAGGACAGCACTATGTATGATTAAAATTTATATGACAGAGGTGTTTCCTTGGTGTGGTTTATATTACATAATATATATAAACGATGAAAACGAAGATACGGCGGATATCGCACTGTATAAATGCTACCGCGCATTTATGCAACGGTCCTTTCAATGGGTCACACATATTTTAATATATGTAATATAGGTATACTGGTATACATATACATACATATAGCAAATCCAAAGCTTTCGGGTAAAAGCTCAATCGAGACATACTATATATAATATATACGTATATAATTGTCGTCAGGTCTTGTAGAAATAAAAGATTCAACAACTTTTTCCTAACTATCAATTCTGCACCAAGTTGGCATACATATCTAGGTATACGGAATTTCTTGGCTGTTGCATAACGCGTCGTATGAAATTCGAATACTTCGAGGTAATGCGGAAAAAGAATCGACTAGATTGCTTGTTTCTCGGTTAGCCCTAGAACGGTATTTTTTTTTTTACCTGTTCAAGTAACGGAGGGTGAAAAAAACACCCCAATCTTGAGGATTCCAAATCTTTGGTACATCGTATCGTTAAGAGTCCTATAGGGTCTCATTTTCTTCTCTTTTTTTAATAAAGAATCACGCGTGGCGAAAAACTTTTTGCCCAAGTACCAAAAAAGTGACCGAAAATCAGTAAACGAAATATGCAAACATTTACACATACATAAATTTACATTATCGTGAGGTGTTTTTTCACCCGACGTTACCGTTCTAGGGTTAAATTAATTTCTCGAACGCAAGCAAGCAGGTGCAAGTAAAAAGGTCGACAAACTTGTGAATTAGTAGCCGTTTATCCCCCTTCTTATAATTGAAACAATTAATAGAAAATTGTACACATCGTCGACGTTGTCGCGAATATACTCCACGCTTAGTCCAGACTATCCAAGATCCACGCTATGGATACGTCCACTTTGCGGCGACACAGGCTGAATCTCTGTGGGGCGGTCGGCCAGGAGGGCGGAGGGGCGGGGAGGGGGGTGTAGATTTTACCCATTTCTTCATCTCCCCGAGCTGCCATGATCGCGCTTCGCGTCGTATACCTATAAAGAAACACACGCCTATGCCTTTTATACAATCCCACGTACGCACATCGCATGGTGCGTGATCGGATTGCCGATGCATCGACCGTCATACTCGGTGCATGAGTGTAGTAATAAATTCTGCAGCTAGCCGTATACACGCGTAATAGGTATATATACCTATATGTACAGGCGAAAAGGAGTATTGGAAACTGCACTGCAGGAAGGACAAGAAAAAAGGGAGGAGGAAGAAGAAAGTAACGTATAAAAAAAAAAAAAAAAACAAAAAACCAAAAAAAAACCAAACAACGACGACGCTACCTGATATAAAACGAAAGAAAAAAGACGACAGAAAATGTTGGAACTATGAAACGGAAAAATACGCAACGAACGACGAGTGCGCGGTGCAGGACCGGGAATGAAAAGTGTAAAGGAAAAGGAAGAAGAAGAAGAAGAAATAAGTAAAAATGAATATACTCGCTTAAATAAAAATCGATCGAATAAATAAAACCGCTCGCGGTATCACGGCCACGCCCTGCGGTCGCCCTGGATGTTACATATAATGCGGATCTCAGCTCTCGCGTCTTCGCGCTCTCTATACGTGCATATTCTGTACACGCATGTATACGTATACATATGTACACCATGGTGACGCGTGTATGTATAATATACGTATATATACATACCTACATAGGCGAGCCCGGGGATATAACATGTGAGAAGAGATACTTTACAGTCGCTCGGAAGCTGTACGGTGAGGGGAAAATGGGGGGGCAGCTAATTCCTCCCCCCCCCCCCCGCCCACCTCCCCGTGGCTACCTCTTCCTCCACGCCCTCATCGTCTCAATCGCCCCTCTGACCCTAGTCAAAGGGGACGGCGACCCGGTTTCACCGTACACCGCGTATGTGTGTGATATAAATACGAACGACGCGCGATATGCGCTTTTTAAAAACTCAGAAGTTGATTCGTCGACGCGTCGATGGACCGAGGTATCATCTCGCACGCAAATATATACGTTATAACTATGTATTTACATACATGTACTGTATATACATGTGTATATGTAGCTGTACGTACACTTGGGGACAGTGAATCTGAGATTGTTAATTTTTTCCCCTAGACTGTTATGTTGGCAACACGGAGAAACCTGCGGTGCCATAGTCGGCCGAGCGCGAAACAAACTCGATCTCAGTAAACGTAACGTAACCCATACCGTCGAATCTAACCTTAGAATACCGTGGGGATGACGAATTGTTAGAATGACACGTGTTCTAAGGTTAGGTTCGACGGTGATGGGTTACGTTATATTTATTGAGATTGAGTTTGTTTCGCGCTTGGTCCACTGTGGCGCTGTAGGTTTCGCTGTGCTGCCAACATAACTGTCTAGTGTAAAAAATAAGCCGTGTCAGATTCATTGTCCCCAAGTGTACATACATACGTTTGATGTATAATTGATATTGGTAACCATGTGCACGCGCATCTGCACGCGTGCATACCCGTGTGCAGACAGCATTATATGTATACACCTGTACGCAGGTAAGTACAGATTTTATTGAGGCACCGTCCTTCCTTTGCGTGGCATTGCACATGCGTGATGCACCTTGATGATGCGTATGTGGAGAGTAACATCGTTCCACGGGGATGTGCGTTTGTCGAATATGCATATTTTATATGCGTTATGGGTGTGTATTGGTAAGTATCTAAGAAGAATCTGCGGGAGACGTTATTAACGAGAGTAAGAAATCGAATAATATTATATCTGCATGTAGATATTCCTGTACTTACGGCAGACTTGTCGCGTACAGGTCATGCATGCCTGTTGTAATGTGCATGCGTGCTTCGTGCAAGGCAATTATGAGTAACAATTACTTAACTTTTCATTTTTACACTACGATGGGTAAATTTGTTAATAGAAAAAACAAAATAATAAAAAAAAATCACCGACTTATCGATACGATTTTGTTCTATTTACGCAGTTTCTTCGTAATTTGATTTGTAAATATTATATTTAACTTTAAACGTGATTTTTTTCATTTCGTCACAAAATATTAATATTACTTACATCAAAAATCTATAATGGTGCAATCGTGAAATGAGACCCTTGCACCAGTTTATTTTGTGCTAATTTACCATAGTTTAAATTACCCTGTATTCAGGACGTTCAGGGTGCATTCTAGCAATCGTGAACAATGATAGACAAAAATCGAACGGTAAAATGTAATCTCGGTTGCTGTAAACAGGCGTATTTCGGTCATATAACCAGCCGAATTGCATAAATGCAGGCGGATTTAATCTGTATCCTGTGCAGCCCGGTTTTTTTTTTTTTTAGTTTTTTTTTCCCTCTAACGTACCCTTCGAAGACTTAGTTTTTAGTCACAAACGAAGCCTCGTGAAACCGGAACTCGGTGCCAAAATTCTAAAACATGACTCATCCGGTTTGAATTTTTGAAACACTCTAACCGAAATATCTTGAAAACTGTACAAGCTGTGAAACTATTTTTGGTTTCATTTTGTAGATAGTTGAATTATCTTTAAAAAAGGTCGGGACTACCACACACCCTGCTGTTCATCTGGTACTCGATAAAAAAGTTTAAAGTCGATAATCGTCTTCACTCATTTATACGATGTATAATTGTACAATGTATATAAACAATGAACTTGTATAGTTTTCGAGATATCTCGATTAGCGTGTTTGAAAAAATTCAAACCGGATGAGTCATCTTTTAGAATTTTTGTACAGACTTCCGGTTTCACGAGGGCTTTCTTTGAAACTAAAAACAAAGTTTTCGAAGGGTACGTATGAATAAAAAATGAAAAAGTTTTATTATTATTGTCGCCTATTATTGTGGTTCTGACATTAATTCACCGATCAATACCGATTTCACCAACCCGGTGCACGTCAGTCTGGTTTTACATGTTGGGTATACGGTATGTACCAACACGTATTTATGCTACATACATACAAGTGCTGGGCGTAGCTCTTCAATCTGTCGTTGCAGTTTTTCCAAGAGTATTACGCGAGTCAACAACCCTCCGGCAAAACGGCAATCCGTATCAGTTCATCGCTGCCCGGCGTCGAGGAAGCGTCGACATATCCTTCCTCTCTCTCTCTCTTCTCTCGTTATCTTTTCAAGTACGCATCCGCGTATGTGTGATGCGTGTGCATATATATATATATATGTGTGTGTGTGTGAGCCGCATGCAGGTATGCACATACACTGTTGTAGAGAAAGCGATAGAGAAGAAAGAGAGACGAGAGCGCGGAGAAGAGAGAAAGATAGGGCGTGGAAAGTGTGGGTAGAAACTGTGCGATGTGTGAACATTACACATATACACGCTTCCGTCCACACACGGTGGGATACGCGTACGGATACATATGGAGCATTCCCTGAGACTCTGCAAGCTGTACAACTACCGCGGAGAAAAATAATAATTCATTGTTCAACCGTGATTATTCGATTGGGTTAGAGGAAATAATTTTGTTTTATTTGACTCGATGGTAAAATTGTCTGATTATTTATGAGAATCAGTAAGTACAATTACTCTCTGCTGTCGGTAAAAGTTTCATTGATTTTATAAAACAATTTTGTGAAATGGTATTTGTAGATTTATGTAATTTTTTTGGCAACGTTGTATGATGTGACAATTTCATCAAATTACTAACACTAACGCTTCAATTTCATCAGGAAGTTATTCACTATATATGTATATGCGTACTTTGTTGAAGTATAATGAGAAATTTTTTTTCAAGTTGAACGAAGCTTGTTCGATTTCGATAAAATTAAAAATCATTTTATAAAATCGTATTACAATTACGTCTTCGAACGGTTTGAGAAATACTTTTCTCAGGACGTAAACAGAATTGTGACTGGCTGAAAATCATATATTGAATTCTGATTTCAATTTTGTCCAATATCGACTATCGATTATTCCTTTTACAATTTCCTTAAAATACGACTATACAAGGTAAGTATTCCAATTACCGACCCTGTCGCAATTATTGATCGTTTTTTGTTGCATCCGTTTGATCCTCAGTTCTAAAATTACCAAAAAATAAATTTTTAGCGTCTAACCCTCTAGCAATTGGTTTTAACAATAAATAAATTCACAATTTCTTCCGTCAACTTGTAATTTTTAAAAATAAAAGGGTCAATAATCGGCTCTAACCGCGTCGATAACTGGTGCACTCACCTCGACCGTTTTCGTGAAATGTTCAGATTTTTCTCAGAGTGCGGAATCGCCCTTAGCCGATACGCGCAGCGCGAGTATCATAACGCCAAGGAACCGCCGGTGATCTGCAGACGCGTGGACTCTGGAAGCTACTTCGGTGTAACGCGTGCATGTCTGCGAAGGTGCACAAAGAGCCGAGGAAAGATGCAAGCATTCGGTACAGGCATCTTAGGCGACATACGCATGTCGAGGTCCGGCAGTGAAAGAAACGAATGTCAAAGGATGATTGGTCATGGCTGTGGCCAATGGCTCCTCGGCTTCTTGTCGCCGCCTTCCGCTCGTCCAAGCCGATCGCGTATTTCGCTGCAGCGGCGTCGTCGCCGAATGCAACGCGCGTTGCACTCACACACGCCTGTCGCCAACGTCACCTTTCCTACCGCGGATAAATTTCTTTACGCGAGGATCGATTCCAGACGACGAGCCCCGCTCTTTTGGTCCCTCCGGTTCTTCGCAGAGACGCGTTACAAGCCATGCTCTTTACCTAACTATACGTGACCTTCATCCCCGATCGCGAACGATAAACGATTGCCTGTTGCCTTCAGGTTGGAGCGTTTCTTGGAGTAAGTTGCGTCTTCCGCATGTGAGGTTGAGTGTATTTCTGGAGCCTGAAACTTTTTACCGTTTGTTCGTGCATCTGACGATGAGATGATGAGACTGATGGAAAATTTGCGGTCAGGTTGAGGCTTTGAAAATTTTTTCACCGTAGCTAAATCTTGAAATGAAATATTCCATCTTATCACGTAGTTATTTGATATTCGATCATTTTGCGGCGTGGATAAATTACAAAAATAGAATCTTTATTCGTCGACTCGACATTCGCGTGATTGTTAATAATTTGAGACAAGATCGTTCAAGTAATACTGCAAAATCGTACTAAAGTTATGACGAGGTCTGAATAGAGATCGTTGATAAATTTATATCATACGCAAAAATTCTATAAAATAAACGACATTTCTCAACAATAAGCGAATGAATCAACGGTGTTATAAAAAAGAATATTTTCTATACTGCAGTATAAACACGATTGAGATACTGCAGTTTTAATTACAATTTTAAAATTCATATTTCTTCGATTCACCATATATGTATAATTTTAGCGAACCGCTGCAGTTCAAAGGTAATAATCGACCCCCAGTATTTTCCCTATGATCTTAAAGAACCTGTTTGCGAAAACCATAGTGTAAAGACAATCCACATTATCAGGAAATTGAATATTTTCGTTGACTCTGCAGAAATGTGCGTTTCTACAATCAATGTAGCGGACAATATTTGACGTAACGTTTTGCAAAGACCTTGATATCGAAGAACTCTACTGTTAAATCAAATCAACGCTGATAATGCATCGACACGCGTCGGGGGGCGTTCGTTAGGTTCGCATTTCATGGGCGGCCACGTGTGTAAACCATTTCATGATTTCCTCTGGTTCCGATCACTCTTAATTATACGACTCCGTGTTACCGTCCAAGATTTTCCCGTCATGTTGACGAAACGGCTGTTTTTGGGGATCGTTATTTTCGCCGTACACACGGCAAAAATTTCGGGTGAGTTCCACAAGCGATAATTATACGATTATGCTTTCTGATATCTGAATAATTTGTTTATGATGTTAACTATGACGACGTCGTCTTTGTTTCGAACACCTTTCGACTTCATCCGGAATCCACGCATCTCAGTCGACGCCTCTTCGGACTGTAGCAGTGTTAGAAAGGGTGAACCGGCTACTGTGCAATTGAAAAGATGTCTGCTGCGTAATTACGATCCGTTTATTCGTCCTTCCGGAGTTTCAACCAACGGAACTACGGTGGTGTCGATTGCTTTGACTCCAAAACACATTGATTTCGTGAGCTTTCCCTGCGGTCAACTACTTTATACGAAATAACTAAAAGTTTGAGTGCAGTCGTCGTTACACATCGCGATTATATCACACAGTTTGTTATATATTCCAGGTGGATCGTAAAAATATTCTAATATTTCATACTTGGATAAGACTAGTAAGTTGTTAAAGTCTAACGAGAATTTAATACCTAAAATCAACATAAAAAGTACGTCGAGGTCTGTTCGTAATCTTTCAGAGTTGGTCTGACGGCAATTTAAGTTGGACAAGTGGAAAGCGAGGCATCGACAGACTTCACATTGACAGCGATGAAATTTGGATGCCACCCTTAACTATGTACTCCTCGTAGGTTGACGAGTAACAATCAGACTTAGCACTAACTCAACGAGTATGTATTAACGTACGGTTAATTCTTCATCCGTCGTTTTTCAACACAGGGCGGAAGTTGGTTACGAGCACATGGAAATACCACCAACGGATTGTGTGCTGTTGTCCAGTGGAGATTTCCACTGTGTAGTAGAGATGAATTACGTGTCGCACTGTGTCGCGGACTATCGGCACTGGCCCTTCGACAAACACAACTGCTCAATTATACTTGGTTCGTGGTTTGAAAGCCATGATGAAATAAAGTATCACGTCAAGGACAAAAAGGTATAAGATCGACACATTTTTAATTCTTTAATTCGGTCATTTCATAATTCAAAATCGCTGAATACCTGTAAAAAGTTCAGTTCATATGGGTAACAAATTGATAATACACTTTCAGAATTGCCGGGAAAATTCTCAATGCGTTCATTCTCGACGTAAAATTAGGTTAGTTAGTGTAGTAAATTAGGTTAATAAATATTTTCATTCCACTTTTGGCAGACAGTTTTTGGCGGACTGATGACTTTAGATTTCACCCCGAACCCCGAGTGGAAACTTGTGTCCTTTGGTATTATCGAAAATATGACGCCACGCATATCTCATGATATAACGATTCCTTCGATCGTGTACAATGTCATCATCGAACGATACTCAGCCTACATGCAGACCACCATCCTCGCCCCTGCAGTTCGTGAGTATAAATCGCGCGCGGTTCTGGTTAGAAATATTTCATCTCCAATCACGAAATAAAGCCCAATTCCATTCCAGTCTTAATCATCCTGACCTTGGCGGTACTCTGGTTAGATCCAACGTCCGTCGAACGATTGTTATTGGCAGCTCTCAACTTGATCTGTCATTTATTGTGTATGTTAAACCTGAGTGAGAAAGTGCCCTTCAACGGTTCATCTTTGCCCTCGATATGTAAGCTACAATTTATTACCGCCTCTACTCGCACGCTGAAAATAAGTTTAACTGACTAATTTTCATATTTTTTTTTAAATTTCCCGAGTTTATTGAAATTTAGTGAAAAACAACAAGATTCCTTGCGATTCCGAATAAATATGCTGCGGCGGACACGACAGCGGTTCTAATACAAATCAATTTCAGTGGTATTCCATCAAAATTCGATGATCATCGCAAGCGTGACCCTTTTTCTGACGGTCGTGCTGCGTCAGATGTTGGAAATATCGGGCACCGCTTCAGCGTTGTTGGCATCGACGGAATCGATAATTTTTAAAAGCAGGGCTGCTCGGTTGGCTGAGGCGAAGAATTCGAATCCATCGGACTCTGCGACGGTTGAAGCAGAAAACGATGACGTCGGATTGGTTGACGCGGATGGTCCGCAAGCTGAAAATGATCCCGGAAGCTCCAACGCCTGGCAACGCCTGATCACTTTTATAGATCGGTTGGCGTTTGCCGGTGCTTTTATCACCTACGTTGTTATGATATGGGTTCTCACACCGAGGAATGACATCAATACCGATGCCCCTGATTTTCCTGTACAGTCATAAAAAATTCTTGGAACTAACCCAGCAAGTCATTTTGCTTGACAAGAATCGTATGTAAAGTTTTTAAATAAAAAAGTACACGAAATTTGTATCACGCCAAACTTATTCATTGAAATTTTGATGTGCATAATTCAGAGTGCCGATCGTAAGTAAAGACCTCTACAACACGTTCGCGGAATACTATTCATACAGTAAATAAAATGAAACGAGACAGGTACGTAGATTTGTAAATATTTATTTTTAAATTAAAAGATTACTCGCCTTTGGTGCCCTCTGGTGGCGAAAATGTGTCAAAAGCAAACCTGGTTCGATCCCTTTGTGCAGATCAGCGACAATCCCAAACTACTGTACCAGTAGTCAAGATAGTCGATTTTTGGTGTTTTCGATGACACGTCAGACAACTTTTTTGTTAACAACAAACTTCGGGCTTCAACCGCATAACGGATTTTTGAATTGCGGTTCAGCGAGTTCATGATGATACGGTGAAAATTTACATTACCAATGATAGTGACCGTTGATGCATCTGCACATGGGTGAATGTTGCATATCCAGTTTCACCAACTCAAATTATAAAGCATTCGATGAGCTTATCGTAAGCAACTTTTGGGGGCGTTTGTTTGCGTCAAATTACAAAGGCGTCTGTGTTCGACCATTCGAGGCTTGTGTGTCGCTTTGTTCATTCATCTGATGTCACTATTCTGCTTCGCGCAACTTCCGCGGTCTCCTCTGTCATGGAGCTGAAATTTCTGATCTTGGTGCTCGCCCTTCTCGCCGTTTACACCACGAAATTCTCCGGTGAGTTCCAAACGACGTATCGTTACGTTACAAACCGTGTGTTTTTATGGTGAAACATAAACATTTACTTCGTCGAACCCGTGATTTGTGACAGCTGACGCAGCCCCAGACTACTGTAACAATAGTACGCAGGGTGTTTCGGCCACTTCACGAATTAGGAAAAATTTGCTCTGCAACTACGATCGCACTGTTCGTGCCAGACTTTATGATGACAGAACCAGAGTCGCTCTCTCTCTGTTCCCAAAATTCATCAATTTCGTAAGATATAGTCCCTAAAGTCATCACGTTAATTCATGAGTAGATCTTTGTGGTTTGATAAAGTCCGGCCGTCCCAACTGATACACGTATAATCCCTATTCTTGCAGGACGAAGATTCAAATACTATGATATTTCACGCTTGGTTGGGAATGGTAAGTGTCGATACGTGCATGACGACTGGGTGATAATAATTAGTCCATGTGTTAAAATGGTGTCTAAATTTTGCCACAGATAGGAAAAAAGAACAATATCAATCTAACTGTTTTAGTCATGGCCAAGCCCAAATCTGATGTGGCGCGGTAACAACCCACGCCTACTTCACGTTACGAGCGACGAAATTTGGGTCCCACCAATAGCTCATTACAACTCGTAAGACTCATCTCGCAAAGTTGATATGAATTCGTTTAAATTTCGATTGCAATCTCTTTTTAAACCTTTCGCTTTACGTACTTCTGCAGTGCGGGAGGGAGCAGGAGCCCCAATGGAATACCGAAAACTGACTGTTTTCTGAGTAACTATGGGTACATAGGTTGCGTAGCAGATTTGAAGTACGTTTCTAATTGCGTCACGGATTACCGGAACTGGCCCTTCGACAGGCACAACTGTACAATTGTTCTTGCTTCGTGGACTTACAAAGAGGAGGAAATAAAGTACTTGGCTATTGATCACAAGGTAACATAATTGCATATCCGTAATCGTTGAGTGCTCGTGATTGTTTTCTTCAGTTTTGACTTACGTACATACCGATTATGAATCTCTTCCTCATTTTCTTCGGTTCGAAAAGCATCACTTTCCGGCTATAGGCATGTTCGATTTCACACCCAACGCCCAGTGGAAGATGCTGTCGTTTCAGTACACTCAGAGAGAGGATGGAATCGCCGAGGGGTACACATTTCCAACGATCATATACACCGTCGTTATTGAACGGAACTCAGCTTCCATGGGAACCGCCATTTTCGCTCCTGTAATTCGTGAGTAATTATAATTTATTACCGTTATATATTTAAATTTTATCTCAAATGACGATGGATCGAAACTCGCACGCGTTCTCGTAACATCCAACGCTGCAATGTCTCTAATTCCCACAGTGTTGGTCATCCTGACGTTAACGGTGCTCTGGCTGGACCCAATTTCCGTTGAGCGATCGGTAGTGTCAGTCCTCAACTTGATTTGCAATTTAATCTGTGTCATGAACTTGAACGAGCAGGTCCCATTCAACGGTTCGACGACACCCTCCATATGTAAGCTTTACACACAAATCTTAACATCATTGGTACAATAGACTGAGAAAAACAACGCTGGAACATTGCATTGACACTGTATTTTCAACCGGGTCGACTGTACATACATTTCGTCGTACTAAATTTTAAAAATAGAAGCAGTTACGGTAATGGCTACATTTTTATGGCACTTCCCGTTACCGAAAAACACATAGTCGTCCTGACTACGTTACACGGTCTGTTGTCTTGAATTCTTACCGACACAACGTTTAGATACGAATCGTATAATTATCCCTTTCGTTGTAGTTCACGTTACGAGTATACCTTTCCGACGGAACAGTTAACAATGTAATACTGACGATTTTCAGTGGTATTTCATCAGGGTTCCATAGTTATTGCCAGCGTTGCTCTACTCCTCACGATTCTTCTGCGCCAAATGAAGAAAACGTCGGTTTCCCCTCCTGACTGGTTGACATTCGCTATCGCTTCAATCCTGGCGAGCAGGGCTGGCCAATTGATCGTACTGACAACTTTGGACCCGAAAGCTGTTGCCACTGTCAGAGCAGACGAAGATAATATTGGATTGGCGACCTCGAATGATTCTTCGATTAAAATTGAGACCGGCAATAAAGTTTGGCGGCATTTAGCCGTTCTATTAGACCGACTGGCTTTTGCCACTGTCTTACTTACATATCTCATTATGATAACTGTTCTCATACCTAGGAACGACGTTTTCGAGGTACCCGATGTACCTTCACTTTATTTCATGCCTTAGCGAAGTACCTTGTTTTTTATAATAAGATAGCAGCGAGTCAAACAGGTTTAAATTTTCGCGACAATAAACTTGATCCGAATAATTTTCAATCGACATAATTTCATGATATTTATATTGGGTATCGAAAAAAAAATATACCATTTGATTATTTCTTTAATTAGATGTTATGGATGATAAAATATTCAAGATTTTCAAATTTTTGCTCACGCATTGCTGAAATTGCCGTGACTCTGAGCCGACGATAGGTGATTTTAAAAATCTAATGAGAAGTGTATAAAACATTCACCACCTAAAGTCTAAGACCAACAAGCATGATTTTAATCCTCGTATTGGAAGAAATGTTTCTATACCGGACGAATTGATGCTTGCCAATGCAATACGTCGAGACTGGGAATGTTTGTGAAGGTAATCGTGATGTATTTATTTGTCAGAAGATTCTACAGACCATCGATCACAGAATGTAATTAAAAAAAAAATACATAGACATGTAACAGCTGGTTCTGTACAATTTACCAACGTCGTATCGCCTTACGTATCTTGAGAGAACTCTTGCAGAACGTTAAGAGTTAGATTTAGCTTGTGCGAGGTGATCAATGGAAACGTTGACAAATAATCCATTTAACGTTTTTCTTTGATCTCAAATGACCTACATGTCCAGGAATCTCTACATAAAAACTTGAGGTCAATATCTGTTCTACATATCAATGGAAACCACTGTGTCACTTGGAAATGATTATTTCTTGTTTTTCATCAACGTGTCGTTGTTTGTGAAAAGAGCTGTAATATGGTGTCCCAGCTTCAGATTCATAGACATAAGCGCTGTTTGGCGTTACCGATGAAGTGTAAGTACAACGTTATTCTCGTTGATATTGACTAAAGATTGCATGTACCGATAAACGAACAATTTTGAGGCCATTAAATGAAGTTTAACACACATAGATGTGTGCGATGAAAGTTATCCGCAAAGCACTGCACATGTTGTTCTCACATTAACGCATAATCCCGCGTCTCTGGTTCCAATGAATCAAAACAGCTGTCGATAAGATCAATCGGTGTTCGTCCTTGGGGGCGTTTGTCAGTGTCCGATTTCACCGCACCGTCTGCAACACCATTTTGACGACTGCGCATGGTTCTGTGAATTAAACTATCGTAGTGGTTCAGTCTCGAGTTGCCTGAGCACGCTGGTCTGCCATGCATACAAAACTGCTAGTCTTGGGGCTCACCCTCTTTGCGATTTCCACCACAAAGTTCTCCGGTGAGTTTTGATCATTGGATATTTGCTTACTGTCAATAAGATTCGGTATTTTTTATGATAGATATTTCTTTTGTGTTTCCAATTCATTCCGAACGTGTTTCTCTTTTGCCTAAAACCCCTGCCAGTTGACGCAGCTCTGGACTGTGATAACAAAGTGGACAATGCCCAGGTCACTTTGCGCCTCCGACAAGACTTGTTCTGCAATTACGATCCCGTAATTCGTCCGATATACATGGATGGATTGAAATCGCTGGTGTTAATCAGTTTACATCCAAGATACATCGATTTTGTAAGACATCATATTTATAGATATATATGCGTATAAAAGTGTTGGAAATTATACGCTTGTATATTTAGTGATTGTAGAAGTTTAATGTTTTTATCATATTTGTTACGTTTCAGGATGACAGCACAAATACCTTCACGCTGCAGGCTTGGTTGGAATTGGTATGTTTTTGAAGCGCTTATTCTTCATGCGGGATTTTTGGAACCGATAGGAAATTTAAATTTGCTAATGGCGAGAATAAGTAAAAATAAGAAAGAATATCTTTCAGTATTGGTGGGATGAAAATCTGGCATGGTATTCGAAACGTTATGCCCGTGACGTGACTGCACTGAAGGTTTCTAGCGATGAAATTTGGAAACCGCCGATAAGTCTCTACAATTCGTAAGACTGATTTCGAACGATTAATGTACAAACCAAGATGAATTCAAACTCTATTTTCGTTGTAAGCCTACAACTACCTTATTTTCATACAGTGCAGACGTTGGCTATAACAGAGAGAACATAATACCAAAAACTAGATGTATTCTCAATTTATTTGGGCATATGGTCTGTCGACCGTTGGTGAAGTTCGTCTCACATTGCGCTTCGGACTACCGATACTGGCCGTTTGACAGGCATAATTGTACAATGTTTGTTGGTTCTTGGATCTACAAAGAGAAGGACATCCGGATCATTCAAGGTCTGGATCAGGTAACACTATCGTACATCTTCCATAATTATTCAGGTATGTCCGCACTGAAGCATGTAACAATTTCGCAAGTCTATGGGAGGCGATAAGTATTCGTATTTGATAGTTCGATCCAGAACCACCTTTTCGAAGTACCAGATGCAAGGTTTTTGTGAAATTAGTATTTCTTACATCACGATTTCTGCCTTTTCAGACCTTCAACTTGACGGAATCGACATTCTATGATTTCATACCCAACAACGAGTGGAAGATGCTGTCCATTGACAGTTCATCGAGAGTGGACGGGTTTCCAAAGTTCAATTACACGTTTCCAACGATAGTGTACAGCGTAATAATTGAACGACACTCAACCTTTATGCAGACCACAATCCTTGCCCCTGCAGTTCGTGAGTATATAACACCCTAAACGGTCTATGAGGACGCACAGATCTGGACATGACTCGAAATTTTAATTCTAGTACTGATCATCATGACACTGACTGTGCTCTGGTTAGATCCAGATGCCATTGAACGGTTGGTACTGGCTATCCTCAACTTGATCTGTCATTTGATCTGCGTTATGGACGTGAATTGGAAAGTGCCTAGCAACGGTTTGACGACACCCTTGATATGTAAGCAGAAAATCATTAATCTGTCGTGTACCTGGGTAATCGATGCCTAAAAGAAATGGCATCGAAGAGAAACATTACGAAGTTGATGCGGTCGACTGCTTATACAAAGAAACAAAAATCGCATTCCTCTTTACGTACAGTAGTTTATCACGTTTACGAAACGTTGCTTTCTTTGAACTTGGAACTACACCCGCCTTTCCACCAACCGAATGCCAATTGATTACGAATGATTTTCAGTGGTATTCCATCACAGTTCCATGGTTATCGCCAGTTTCGCCCTTTTCATGACGGTCGCCTTGCGTCAGTTGAAGGAATTCTCGATAACCGCCCCTGATTGGGTGGTATCCGTATCTTCTACAATGACCAAAATTGGCTGGTCCTTCCCGATGACAAGTTTGAACCCGGAAGCTGCCGCACCACTCGAAACAGAGGAAAACGGTGTCGGATCGGAGACCTCGAATGGATCCTCGGTTAAATTTGATTCCAAAAGCTCTGACGCATGGCGATATCTAGCCACCTTACTGAATCGACTGGCTTTTGCCTTCGTGCTTTTAGCGTATATAATCATGATACATGTCCTCGTACCCAAGGACGACATTAACGGGGTCCCCGATGCTCTTCCTCGCTTGAAAAACTTTCCACTCTAGTAACTACGTCTTTGAGTAGAATTAGTATAATTACAAACAACAAACCTATGAAAAATTTCTTCATTTAGTTCTGTATATACAAGAAAGTTAGACGGATGCCTTTTTGCATGTGTACTTTTGGGAATCACGTTATAATAATGGATAATAAATATTTGACCTGAATCAATAAAGCAGAACCTCGATACCCTTTTATTAATTTATCACGGAATCAAGCCGCGACTTTACAAGTTATCGGTCAATTTATTTCAATAATACGATTAATCCAAACCACAGCTACATGCTGTTTCGAGATAATTTATTTCTCACACATTTCCCGTACTTCCGTCTTGTTTTAAAAAAAGTCTAAACGTAGCCTAAGCTTCGGATCACCTTCACGTGTAACGTAAGTCTTGTCGACGTGGTAAATACCAAGTTCTAAAATTATAACGAGCATATTGCGTGACACGTTCGTGATATACATTCATTCGTATCTTCTTATAATTCACGTCACATTACCGCGACGACTGTGATGTTACAACGATGAATCTCTATCGGCAAAGCATTTCCAGATCTGGATATATCCGCGTATCCAGTCTCACGGAATCAAATCGGCGAATAGATAAGCTCGTCGCAGCCAGCCCTGGGGGCGTATATAAGTTTCGTATTTCATGGGCGTCCGCGTGTTACCGTTTCTCTCGTATTTCAGAATCAGTTTATTAAACTATTCTCGCAGTTGAGCTCCGCGCGTTTCTTCCGCCATGAATTCGCCGTTGCCCGTCCTTGGATTCGTCTTCCTCGTCGTTTCTACGTCGAAATTCTGGGGTGAGTTACCAGCGTTGACAAACATTTTCCCTGGTCCGTTAGAGTATTTCAAACGCCTTTTTCTTTCGTCTGGAATCCCTGCCAGTTGAGGCAAACGGCGACTGTAACAGCGAGGCGCCAGGAATCTCGGCCGCTTCGCGTCTACGAAGGCATTTGTTATGCAATTATGACAAAACCGTTCGTCCGATCGTCAATGACAGCTCGACCACCAAGGTGCACGTCACCCTCTTTCCGCAATCCATCGACTTCGTAAGTCGTATTTAATGGCGTTTCAAATTACGCATGATTATTAATTTTCTCCACCGTTAACGAATCTCGCTCATAATACTCACGTTAAATAATCTTTGCCGTTGCAGTACGATCGTGAAAATACCCTGAGGTTTCACGCTTGGATGTCATTGGTGAGTGACGGAACATTTTCCAGAATGTGGAAAACAAAGAATTTGATTTTTATTTGGAAATAATCCTCAACTTCGCTGTTATCGCGGCTCTTGTCGGTGTCCGTAAATTTTACATCTAGTTCAATTTAACAAAGGCTGTTTTACGGACAAAATTTAAAAAAAAAAAATTACGGTAAAATGTCAATTAACAATGCTTTTTTCTCTAGGAATGGAGGGATGAACATCTCAATTGGACGATGAAGGATTATAAAGATATGACATTCGTCCAAGTCACCAGTGATGAAATTTGGGTGCCGCCAATATCGATTTACAACTCGTAAGTTCTAATACCACATAATTTTTCCTCGATCGGTAAAACATGCACCTGTATAACAGTATCCTGTACATGACTCGGCGAACTTCGATTACCTTTGCTAAACCCTTTTATTTATAATTGCATAGCGTCGAGCTTGGCGCCGACGGAATGCAGACAACAAACTGCTTGGTACATTACATGGGTGTGGTAGTATGTGTCCCGATGGTCCAATATTTGACAAGTTGCGTTTCGGACTACCGGGACTGGCCGTTCGACAGGCACAATTGTACAATTCTTCTCGGTTCCTGGACGTACAAAGGAGAGGAAATATCTTATCGCATCTGGGATCCGACGGTATGTACATTTCTTGCATGCACGGCGTTGGCACAATCTCGTCCTATTGTTTGTATTGAAGAGAACACAAAAAGAAAATACCGATTTTCGACAGATGTTCTCCCACCCAGCGGTAGAATTATTTCAATTCGTACCCAACTCTGAGTGGAGATTGCTGTCGATCACCTCTATTACGAGAATCGACGGATTTCCGGAAGTCAATTTCACATTTCCAACGATAAGCTATAGCTTGATCATTGAACGACACTCGACCATGATGCAGACGACTATAATCACACCGGCAGTTCGTAAGTACGAATGGAATTATCGTCGTGTAAATATGCGGTCCAAATAGAATAACCGTACCGGTTTGGGTGACGTTAGTATCTACCAGTTGTGGCTACATTCGTTCTGAGTAATCTCTGTCACAAGTGGTACGGAAGTGTTCAGTTTCATCCACGTAAACACTGATTTTCGAATAACAAAAGTCAAATTAATAAATACTCACAGACTCTTACAAAGATGGCCACAAACGATGCATCTATCTTACGTAACACGTGTGTAATTTCATTCTAGTACTAATCATAGTGACCTTAACGGTACTCTGGTTGCATCCAAACTCCCCGGAACGATTGATAGCGGCAGTCCTCAACCTGATCTGCCATTTAATCTGCATCTGGGACGTGAATGAGCAAGTGCCTTTCAACGGTTCGAGCACGCCCTCGATACGTAAGCATCGAATCAATTTACGTATATTTTCGGTTAAGGATGGATTGGCTATACATTCTCATATCAATATTGAATACTTTAAGATAAGAGGAAAATCGGGAAAACAATAATGCCAACAATAATGCCGAAAAGCGATCAATAACTTGTTTAAACAAAACATTGTTCAGCAAATTTTTTTCGTTGTCGTGTCAAATCAATTCGTTGACTTTTCTAAATACGCATGAATTTTTAAAGAATTTTCTCATTATTTTGAAACTTGCGTTTTCAAAAATTTTCAATTTCGAAAAATGGAGGAAAATCATGAATTTTGGCTACGTCTTCGCAAAAACGTTGTAAATTACAATTAAGAAGTTTCCGGAACATTGAACAAATAGTTTCGTAAATACAGTCTTTATAAATCTTCGAAAACGGAAATTTCAAAATGCTGAAAGAATTCTTTCAAAAATCAAGAAATCCATTTCTCATCGCAAAGAAAAACAAAAAAAAAAAACAGAAAAACATTCGCTCAAAATTTGTTAAACAATGTTTTGTTTTAAACAATTGATTGCTAAATTTTGAGCATTTAATTTCCTTGCCGTCATTATTATTGTTGATTTTGTTCCGATTCTTATCCTATCACAAAGTATTCGATATTATCGTTGATACTCACTTTTCGTTCAGAATGTGTAGCCGGTGCGTCCTTAAGTTGAACGTATCTCAATAACGGACGGAACTATAGCGCCGACAATTTTCAGTCTACTTCCATCAAAGCTCGATGATCATCGCGAGCTTCGCCCTTTTTCTGACCGTCTTCCTGCGCCAGCTTGGAGAAACATCGATCGCCACGCCTGCCTGGTTGGATTCGACGACATCCGCGATCCTGACAAGCAGGACCGGCCAGTTGATCCTGCTGACCGCTTTCAGACCTAAAGCTTCCGGGACACTCGGAGCAGAGGAGGTCAATGTCGGATCGACGGACGCGAAGTTTATCTCGCACAACGTCAACTCCGGGAGGTCAACCGGGTGGCAACAGCTCTCCACTATCCTAGACCGACTGTCTTTTCTAATTGTGTTTTGGACTTACGTCATCATGATATGCGTTCTGGCACCTAAAAACGACATTCTGAGCGTTCCCGAAATCGTACGTTACTGAACATTCTTCAAAACCAGGAAACCATCTTGTTATCCATTCTCGAGGGGTTAACGTATACTGGAAATAAGATGAAGAGAAAAATTTTGTACCGAAGATAACTTGGTAAAATTTACACACCCATGTTTAATCACGACGTCGAAACTGATCCTCTCAATTTATTTATTCGTACTTGTATGATTCGTTATTCGTACCGTTTGTTCAAGAATCATCGTCGGTAGTCTTATCTGAAATATAGGGTGATTGCGAAAATTTGAAAAGGATTTGATCTCGGTGAAAAATTCGTTAAACTTTGTGAAAATTCAATGTAAGCCTGCGACAGAAAAAAAAACTCTCGATTTTCTGCACGCCTGCAGTCAAGGGCTGAAATATTTCACTCACGCATGTTTGTACAATACAATTATACGCAACTATACACAATAAAGTCGTATTCACATAAATTCCGAGGTACTGATAAATGTGATCGGTAGTAAATTTGCACGATGGTAGACCGATCGCCTTCCGGATCTCCGATATCATTGAACCAAACCATCGGAAAATGACCATAATAAAAAAACAATTTTTAGCATTTTTTAAATTTGCAAACATACCGGTAGCATAAAAATAATTAATCTCATCATATTCAAACGATATTTAATTTGCGTATCGACCAATGTATAGACAATGGTACAAAGTTATACATGACGATATTACGCTGATTAGTCTCAGTATTATCCCACTGATATTTCATGGATCTACGTGAACTTCGAAAGTTCTGGCACGAGATCGTTACAAAATTTTGAACAACGTGCTATGTTCGGTTTTGTATCGTGCGTATGCCTGTTACGCGTAACACATGTCCAACGTGAACCAAGAGAAGTGTGCACGTCTGCATAGAAGAAGCAACGACAAAGAGAGGAAGATGAAAGACTCGGGTGAGCTGAAGTGAGCGCACACCTTAACATCCTGTCAACTGAATACTAGAGAGCGAGAGAGAGAGAGGGTGTATAAAGCCTGCAAGTGCGTGGGATAACGTTGATGGCACAGGTCTCGCCCACATACGGTGAACAGCTAACATTAAGCGTGGCACACACGGTGAGTGAATATAAAATTAAGGTGGGTAAGTAAATCTGTGCGAGCGATGCAACCGCGTAAAGTGTCGTATTTGAGACGGGTGTTCAGATTCGACGCGTCTTCAGGTCACCGCTCAGTCCTTAACTATTTTCATTTTTCGCCAGGATCGAAAAATATAGTTCCAGGTAAAAAATGAAAATTAGTTTTCTAGCTGTTACTATAAAGTCTAGTATCAGGTACTATTCTTTCTCATCACGATCGCTGTTGCTATATTTTCTTGCAACTGATGCGAAAATTTAACGATTTTGCAACGATAAATTGACGTTAAAGCCTTGTTTAACTAAAAAAGTAGAATAAACCGAACAAACCGATTTTGCGTTGCAATAACCAAAAAAGGATCGACGGTTAAGCGTACCTCGTTTTTCCTAATTCCAACGATATTCAAACAGCTTTTTTTTAACGATACCTGTTTTACTGAATTTTTCTAGTTACCGTAACAAAATGAAATTTTTCCCAGCGTATATGATTGCCGAGAGATCAATGCCTTTTATAAGTACAGAATAATATTATTACGGGTCGAGCAAACATCGTTATTTTCAATCTCGCATCTACGTATAATAAGATAATTAACACCGTTTGCATTTCATTCGTTTGTATAACGACACCTGGTGTGTGCAACGTTATAATCTAGGTTTATAACAAACTGCGCGTATACATATACACATAGTGGTAAAAGAAAGAAGAAAAAAAAGTTTGTTTACGGTTATAAAAACCAGTCGTATTGTAGAATATATTTATTAAATAGTATACCTATGTATAACTGATACGGGTATTTACTTCCTGGCGGTAGAACGGAAGCTCTTCTGTCCCGTCGTTTAATTTCCCGGATTACACAACGCCGAAACTATCGCCGCGTAGGCGATGCAGGAACATCTCGACAGGTTATATTTGTGTTTAATGACGTGGGAATAATACTCGTACCCGAAGTTTCTCTTCGAATCTCGATTGCGATCGATTTCAAAAAATTTCCAAATCCCCACGCGTCGGCAACGCGCATGTAACAGAGATAAATCAGTCTATTGCGATGTAGAAATGATTACACAATGCAAAAAGTTTCGTTTTACGATTGCCGAGGGGTTTTATTGTACACGTACACGTACCTTGTACGCAAATTTTTTCCACGTCAAGACGACCGTTATACCAAGGCTGTCCATTATACATATAAAGCTTCCCGTGAGAAAAGAAAGAAGATGAATGAAAAAAAAATGCGCAATATCCGTTGGCCAACGATTTTGAATTCCGGTTTTTTCGCACCCCTATCCCGTAACGCGCTGCCTTACCAAGGTGAAACTGGACGTTATAAATCCCCGATCGTACAATGAAATTATGCCCACGGACACGGTGCTTGACAACGCGACTCACGAGGATACGGCGTCGAAGACGTTTCGTCACCGACGTCGCACGCACCCCGTCCTCATGTATAAACATAAAACCACCGTCAACGTCGTAGAAAAACCGTCTTTCCGAGTGACCAGTTGCTGCCGTGCTCACGAGTTACGGACGTCGCGAACGCACACAATTAGGATCGGAACCGTCCGGGGATTCCCCCGATCAGGTTTTCGTTCCCACCGCCTGCGAGAGGATACGCGCGTTTCCGAGACGCACAATGCCGTCGAAGGGGTGGAAAACGCCTGGACAACGGCCGGCGGTGGGACGTCCGATCATCCCCTGCGGGAGGCAGAGGAAATGCGAAAAGCGTCTGGAAGTCGCGAGGTTCACACGAGGCCGTTTCGGACCTCTCGGACCTCCGGACAGCGCGGCTTGTCCTTTTTCGTTTCAAACGACGACGGGGAAAAACCGGATCTCGCGGCCGGCGAGGGGCTGCGGAAGGGTTGACCGCTCGAACCGCCGGTCTCCTCCGGATGACCCCGGAATCCGGAAACTGGCCAAACCGGATCTGTCGGTCACTCGGTCCGGCTGCTACCTCCCTCCCTGTCTCATTATCATTATCGTCCTCATTGTTGTCGCGCATCGGACCCGTTTCGACCGGTCACTGCCGGGCCTAACGAAACATCGAAACACCGACGGGGCGACAGGTCCGCCCTTAAGCTGCGACGCGGTCTCGGACCTTGCGATTCGTGTGAGAACTCCGAGTTAACCGAGCTCTCAGACCGGCTCGAAGATCTGTTATCTAACTTGCGTCGTAGTTTGATTTCGATTTTTTTTTTTTTTTCTTTTCCGACGCAGAACCGATTCGACGTCGTAACGAGCCGATATTTCAAATACGAGAAGCCACTTACGTCGAATAATTTATTTCTCGTAATCGTTATTCGCATTCGTTCGTACGCTAATTAAACTTGACTGTACTTGTGATCTGAAGAATCTGCACTTTTGAAGATTTATTTTATATTTAACTCGATGGGCTGTTTGTGTACTTTACGAAATCCCCTGAAAATTTAACGAAACCGTTCGAAACCCAAATCATTTACAATTCAACCGGAAATCGTTCGAATCACTTGAACATCACGAAAAGTCACGATGGAATTAGTTGTTCGAAATCGTCGAATATCTTCGAAATTGATATGATTTGAAATCGCATGATATCGAGTGAAATTATTGAAACCTCGCAGTCATTTGTCGTGAAAATTGAGTAAAAAAATTGACAACGTGGTTGAAATTTGTTGGTGAAAAAAATATCTGTTCATTTTAGGTAATCAAGCTTGTATGATTCATTGCCTTCTATATCTGGTTGTTAAACCTGTTTTCATATTTGGATTATTTCAATTCGTCATATTTACAGTTTTACAGCCGTACAAACAATTCTTTTTATGCAAATTCTCGAAGGTCGTCCTTAATATTCAGGTTTTATGTTACTCGCTCTTTCACCGGACCCGATCAGGATTTTTCTTTTCTTCTCATTTTCGCAACTTGTATCTTTTGCTTTTTATCATACTACACACACGCATACTTTTTTCGGTTTCTTTTGTTTTATTCAAATCGCGGTGAATCCCGTCGAAGTATCCTTTAAGATCCTAAAAATATCCCAGCGATGACCACAACGCTGTCCCCGGTCAATCCGACCTCCGGCTTATCTCGTCGATCCTTTTTTTTCTTTTTTTTTCTTTCATCTCTCTCGAAGTCCTGCGAACGAGCGCAGCTTTCGCGATCCTCCGCCGTGAAATAAATGCGACACTGCCGTTTTCCCTCCCTGATCGTCCGAGGCGTATATTTATATATCCTCGCCATTCCTTTCGGCATAAACATTCCTAAGTACTCGGATATACCGCGGATTTCAAGCTGCTGCTGGATTATGAATAATAAATTGCCGCTCGCCGTATCAAGGCAAAAATAACCACGCAATCGTTTTTGCAGTTTCTCCTTTGAGCATTGTTTCTTCTGACGTTTTAAAAAATATTCTTTCCGGAATTCGTGCGAAACGTTGGGATATTTTTTTATTTTTTTTTCATTCTCACCGATACTCTTACTTTCCACACAATTATTTTCCCGACATTCCTCCATCGGTGCACCTGTAATTTAATACCCGCATTCGAATGAATCGTCGCGATTATTGAGCGGAACTTCTTCTCGATACAGAAACGCAAAAGAGTCGTATTGATAGTAATGCGAAATAAAAATACAGACGAAACGGAAAAATTAAATTCGACAACGGCTTAGATTTATAAACCGTAATTAAGTCGAACTTACGTCTGATGCCAAATCCCAATCACCCAATAATCTGTTACATTCTTACATGGTATACTATTGCACACATGAATATTATACCTATACACACACACACACACGCACACACACACCTGTGAAGCGGCATAAGAAATAACGGCGAGAAAGTTCGCATCTTTGAATAATCGTTTATTACTTTTCCTCGTCTCGTAGCGTATGTAATATTATTATCTTACCGTTCCATTCTCAACTAGCAAAAAAAAAAAAAAAAATATGGCGATAATTGTGGCACTTTGTAATGATCGACTCACAAAGTTTATTATTCCGTTAACCAATTTACTGTATACCTGCAGACTGACTGTATAAATATAACGTGCAATAATTATTCCTAGCAATTCTACAGTATGGTTGACTCGTCGAAGCAAAAACTGTGCTTATGTGTAAAACAACAAGGTACATTGAATTTTTTTCTTTTCTTCTACCATTTTTCGAATTCCCTTATTCATCTTCTAATTCAAATTCGAACGTAGATAAGCTGTGAAAATTGTATCACAATTATATAAATTTGACAAATTCACATGAAATCAATGCAAAGTATCAATTATGGGGTGATTAGTCGGCCTATCCGGCAATAAATGTGCCTGTCTACGTAACGATGGAATAGTCGGGAATCGCCTGTAGCAATACTAAGCATACCGATCGTTGCGTGCAGGGTTGTTTGAGTTGTGCAGCGGAACTTTGGCATCTTTCAATTGGCACTCGCAGCGTCCTAAACAACGTCTAAACAACGAGCAGTTATTATTCCTGGGGTGAAAACGAACGGACAGAATGGAGGCGGGCGGTCTTTGAAAATGAATGATTTAAACACGAAACAATCATGCTGGATGGTCTGAATAATAGTTATTCATTTCAGTAACGTTCTTTTCGGGAAGCGAATGTTTGTTTATAATGTGTAATATGATGAAATATGTTTCAATTAATGAACCATACAGTGCGGATTTAGATTTCATTCAAGTTTTTTCAAATTTTTATCAGAACCATTACCAATAAATCCATTTCGAGTAATCGTGTGACATGATTTTTTCTTCATGCATTCAGGGAAATCGTTATAAAATCATTTTGCAATTAACACAATCTTTCGGATAATTGCGGTAAACTGGATTTTGTGACAAAATGTGAAAAATATTTGTTCTGTGTGTAAAGTAATTCGAGTCATATCTTATTCTTTTTTCTTTGGGTTTAGAACGTTAACCCTGAACACAATTTTTTTTCTGTCGAAACCAAAAATTCAAGGAGAAAAACATATTTTCCTTATGTTACTGGGGAAAATTTCATTTGTTCCAGTAACTAGGAAAATTCAGTAAAACAGGTCTCGTTAAAAAAACTGTTTGAATATTGTTGGAATTACGAAAAATGAGGTGCGCGTAAACATTTTGCGCTATCGTCGATCCTTTTTTGGTAATTGCAACGCAAAATCAGTTTCTTCGGTTTACTCTACCTTTTTTAGTTAAACAAGGCTTTAACGTTAATTTATCGTTGCACGAGCGTTAAATTTTCGCAACAGTTACAAGAAAATATAGCAACAGCGATCGTAATGAGAAAGAATAGAGTAACGGATACCAGACTTTATAGTAACAGCTATAAAACTAATTTTCATTTTCTACTTGGAACTATATTTTTCGATTCTGGTAAAAAATGAAAATAGTCAAAAACCGAGCGGTAACCGGAACTAAAAATTTCTCTCGGTGTAAAGACACGCAAGATTAACATTCCAATTTCCGTCCCTTCTTGCACCGTTATTTTCCATCCAATATTCACGTATCAATTATTTATTAAAATTCGATTCCTCGGCAGAAGTGTCAAGCTCGTAAGCAGCCGTGGATAATTTACACTTCTGACCGTCGTTGCTGGATTCGTTACAGCGTGCAGGCTTCGTGTCTCTGCACTCTGCATCAGGGTGGAGCTGGGCGAGGTTGGTTATGATTTATGCGAAATCGGATTGGTCCCAACTCTGCGCCGTTCTCCACGGCGAGTCGAATGGGCCCGTTTAGGTGTCGCCGAGCTCCCGCAAGCCGCACGACGACGCCTCGCAGCGTCCATAGAATATGCGCCTGTACCTCCACGAGGATCGTAATTAACGCCGATTAATAACTCTAATAACTCGAGCGCGCGATGCGAGAGCCCGTGTATTATACGTGTAATATTCCGGACGGACGGGAAAATTGTTGTAGGTATGTACCTATAGGTACCTAATCGGGCGCTTCACGCATCGCGGAACACGGGATTCGTGCTTGCAGATACAGAGATATACCAACTGATATGCGATTACAGAGAACCACCGCCATTTTTACCATACGATTACATACGCTCAGGATATTTCATATTCTATTTCTATTATGTACGGGGCATTCCACGCCGACTCACCAAACGGTTGATCGTGACATTTTTTTATTTTACCAAGGATGTTCAAATTTTTTTAATCACTCGTCTTGACCCTGTAAATTTTTGAATCCATTTTAAAAATACCGAAATTGATTGTTACGAAACAAGAACGAAAATTTGTAGTTTCCGAAATTAAGCATTTTCATGCAAGATTCAATGTCAGATCTCATTATTTTTTTCTATTTTTATACCTGTTAAAAATCTATTACAATACACATCGCGTCTCTGATTTCATTATTGATTTTTTAAACTGTTTCTCCAGTTTTGTAAAACACAATCACGATTTGTTTAAAAATTTTATAGTAGATTTTGAACAGGTATGAATATAGAGGAAACGATTAAAAAAGTAGGAAAAATGATTGAAAAAAAAAAATAGATATCAACGAGGTCTCACTGTGAACCTTGCGTGAAAATACTTCATTTTGGAAACCAAATATTTTTTTTTCTTGTTCCATAAAACTGAATTTCCGTGTTTTTCCGATGGGTTTAAAAAATCATAAGGTAAACACGAGCGATTACAAAGGTTTGAAAATTTTTATGGAATCGTTTCAGGGGCCGTACTAACGTAGGGAAAATCCTTGGTGAAATTAAAAAATGTTGTGGTCAACCGTTTATTGAGTCGGTGTGGAATGCCCCATATGCAGAATATACGGAGTGATTACCTACCGGCCGAATGGTTCGTCGTCTGTTAAAATGTAAAGCGCATGCGCTGAAATTCGAGAGCAAATTTTGGCAAGAGCAGCCAACCGTCATGAACGTAACCTCAAAAATTTGCAAGATATTCGCTGGCATCTTAATTTATGACGGTTGGTCGCCCTGACAAAACAACTGCTCTCGAAGTTTAGCGCATGCGCGTTACATTGTAAGGGAATTGCGGATATTACAAAAGTTCAGCTTTTTAACCTCGAATTACTTTGCTTTCTTTATACATGCGGTGACATGTATACTTGGATTATTTTCCCACCATTAAAAATGGGAAAATTTTTTTACTTTCAACGGTATAAATAGTTGTGTATTGTGTACGTGCATCAACGTAATTACGTTCTCACGATATCATCCGTTAGGCGCGCGTTTTTCTGAAAAATTCTGTCTTTGAAATTTTTATCCGCGTATTCTACCATTGATACTGTTGATGTATAATTATTATAATTTCAGCTGCGTCGATTCTTCGTAGTATAATATTATACTATCATTGTTGCGTAACATCTGCCTTATTCCTTACGTTTGCAAATCTACATAAATTGATTTATAATCATGCGTTTATAACGTATAATATTAAAGTTTTACACCCAGGGGCTAAGATAACATATTTCACACTGTTACGTTTTTTTAACAATTTTTTACCTTGCGATTTCTTCTTCGTATTCTTATTTTTTTTTTTTTTTTTGTACAACATACATACGTCTTCCTTCTTTCTCTTAACGTATATCAATACGATGTACGTCTGAAATAATTGTCATATACAATCGTAAACGGTGTACGAGTTCGATAATTTATTTACCGTACTGCCTTTCGATATTATAATCATGTATAATACAATTTGTTTGAGGTCGTGCAGTTGAAACGACGCGTCGTTATAACGCTATCCACACAAGACCGAAAATTATATACTTGTAAAGAATATATGCGTGTAACATACGGACAGATTCCAAAGTCTATGATCACGCTTATTCGTACACACGTATATGTATACACTGGATATATACGCATGATGGATGTATGCAATATCTCGCATACCTTTGTCATTATATTATAGTTTCACTGGAGGCAACTATTAGCGGGTAATTATTACAACCGTGTCCGGAACTTTCGTATGGGGTTATGTAAAATATGTTATATATTTCACCTATACACGTAAGCACTATTTCCGTATAAAGTATACCCCTAAAGTTCAACCTGCGCGTAAAATGCCCGACACGTGAACACGCAGTCTGTGTATGAAAATCCTCCTCCGTCATGTCAGATGCACGGTTCACCATCAACTTTTCCGTACACGTATATCTATGTATAATGTAAATAAAAATATCACGACGCGAATGTATAAACGTGTATTTTCTCTACCGCTCTTATAATGTCGCGGAAATCGGCGGAAGATATCAATTTATAAATTACGTTCATTCGACCAATGAATATCGAAGTTATATAATACTCGATAAGGGTTTGGTAAAAAGAGAAAAGGAAAAAAGGTTTTTTTATCAATTACTTATGGTACAAGGTGCACCGAGATTAAAAAAATTACCGTGTTTGAATTACTAGATCATTGTACCCTAATCTTATTGTTAAACTTGTAAAATATAGGCAGATATTTGTTTAATTCGAGTACAAATACCTGCTGAAATGAAAAATCGGTGAATTCGGTTTTACGAATTGAAATTCTGATTACAGTTTACACGTGTGCTCTAAAATGAATATTTCTCAGACGAAGAGGCACCGTGAATACGGAATTGTTCATTCAATTTTTAAACTACACTTATCTATAAAATTTTTACAATATTACAAACAATATCTATAGATAAAAAAAAGTTTTTCATGAAGGACTTGGGATGGAAATCGGCGAGTGATTTAATTTTGTCGAAAATTTTAAGGATCCATTTACAAGGATGCGATGGGTTGTACAATATTCATTCAATGGGAGAAATTTTTAGTTCCTGTTACCGCTCAGTCCTCGACTATTTTCATTTTTTACCGCAATCGAAAAACATAGTTCTAGGTCGAAAATGAAAATTAGTTTTCCAGCCGTTACCGAAAAGTCTAGTATCCGTTACTATTCTTTCTCATTACGATCGCTGTTGCTATATTTCCTCGTAACTGTTGCGAAAATTTAATGCTCGTGCAACGATAAATTGACGTCAAAGCCTTATTTAACTAAAAAAGTAGAGTAAACCTCGCAAACTGATTTTGCGCTGCAATAACCAAAAAAGGATCGACGATAGCGCAAAATGGTGGGGCGTACCTCGTTTTTCGTCATACCAACAATATTCAAACAGTTTTTTTTAACGATACCTGTTTTACTGAATTTTCCTAGTTACTGTAACGAATGAAATTTGTCTCAGTGTTGTAACATGATACGATATGCAAGCTTCCATGTTGACGCAGCACCGAGAAGTCGATGGGTCAAGGCCAAACCGCTTCAAGCTCGAGTGTGTCGGGTTAGGTTGGGTTAGGTTAGGTTAGAAGTGTACCAAAAAACGGTCCGGTGCAAAGGGCCAAAGAATTAACAGCCGTATGCGAGCATACACGGATGAGGCTTTGCAGGATTTGGAGCAAACATCAACCGGTTTGGCGCCTTTCTACGTACACACGTGCCAATGCATATATATACATGTATACCTACACGTATGCTACGTACCGCGGTGTACGTAATATACGCGAAATTGCGCAACGGTGATCGGTTCGTAAATTGAGGTGAAAAAGAAAAAAAGAAAAAAAGAAAACGCACAACCGAGTGCGTGAATAAAGAAGGGAAAAGTGAGGCGCCGCTCTTACGCCGAATTGAGAATTCAAACGCCAACCCGGACAATAAAAGCTAAGCCGATATAACGGCAATATCTCTTTTCCTCCCCGTCTATGAACATCCATCCCGATTCGGTCCGACTGTCCGTCTGTCTGTCTGTCTGTTTTCTATAGAGCGTTGAACAGGCTGCATTGTGAGAAGGTGTGTAAGGCGTATAATGGTGGGACGAGGAAGATGGCGGGGAAGGGGAGGAGGGTGGGTAGCGTGAAAGGCCTCGGTTTCGAGGAGATCAGACGTTGGCTTTTCGACAAAGCCACGCCGATGCACCTCGGAAGGTGTCGGTCGTCTAGCTTTTAGACGAGATCTATTTCGGCGGTCGGCGCAGCAGCGTTACGCAGGTATAATAACACAGAGAGCGGACGGTTGCGAGGGTGGATTTCGGGGACGTTGCGTGCACCGTTAAACTTCGACAGGTGCAACGCGTTGCCACCCCGCCATGCACCATGGACGAAGAATTTCAATGGGGTGAGGCCTATACACGGCGTTTCGACTCCGCACCGGATCAACGCCGTGACTGTAAGACCGCGCAAGGGGATAGGATCCTGATGCTGCAGGTCCGTTGATCCCCGGGGATTTTTCGGATCTAGGTATGCCGTGAGGCACCTTGTATAACCTACGCGACCATGTGGACCACGGGGGCTGCGGGTAGTATAGCCGACGAAAATAAAGAAACACGCCGACTGCGGCGACGCCGCTGATCTATAGACGCGCACTGACGCAGACCGGGGAATCCGCGCCTGCGTGGTGTTGAGGCCCCTTTCAGGCCCAGGTAACCTCACCCTGTCGAAACCAGGGGTGCGGACCCCGATGACTCTGGGACCGGATAATGCGAACACGGTGCATGATTACGGGTTTTGTAGTTTCGTTGCGAGGCGATCGTGTCGATGGATTCGATCGCTGAAACGATATTGCATTTTCAGTTTTATCGAGAGAGGGTTATTCATGAATACAAGCGTTGGGTTGGGGAGTTTTAGGCAAATCAAGGAAATTTTCGTCACGGTAGTTTCACATCAGCGAGAACGTTTTTCGTTATAGATCAAATTTTTTATCCAACACATTGGGACTTGTTGGAGTGACAATTTTTTTTTCGGCTGGTGAAATTCTTGGTGTGATTTTATTAACGCTACAATTTGCTGGCTAGGGGATTTTTTTTTGTTTTTTAACAATCGGATCGCGAGGAACTAAACGAAGTAATTGAAAATATTATATGTATATACGCGGATATTAGTCCGAGTCTGAATAGTGTGATTTTCATTAATTTTAAATCATTCGTCGTGATTTTTTCCAGTGATTGTGCTTGACCTAAGAATTTCGGTAAAATTGCCTAGAATTCGATGAGAAATTATTGAAAATCGAGAAAAATCACTAAAAATGAATCGTGTGGATGAATTAAAATTCTGCACTTGATTTTAAAGTAAATGGCTCGTCGTTTCTGTTTCATCGTTTTTACGACTCTCCTTCCTCCGACACTTTGAAACAAATACTTTGAGAATACGACACATTGCACGTTATGCGAACCCGCAGCTTTTGGTCGGTTTATTCATCGTGCTTATTTACTTTTTATTTACGTCTTGTCAGACGCGTTTATCAGACAAGCAATTTTGTTAGTCAGTTACAAAAGCTGCAGCCTACCTGTAGCTCGCTTCGCGTGTTACGTCGTGTCATTTAAATCTTTTCCCATACCTTGCACTCTCCGGTCCCCGGAAGAAGAAGAAGAAGAAGAACAAGAAGAATAAGAACAAGACGAAGGTATAAGTATGAAGTGGAGCATCATGGGCGGAGATAAATGAGTGCGTAGGCTGACATTGCGTAATATATTACAGCTCTGCCTCAGAGTGCAGTAGTTGTGTGTTGTACGCACATGTTATAACAGTCGTTGCATTTTTTCCATACAATCGAAACGTGACACGTTACCTAAAGTCGAAATTTGAGAAAATTGAAACGGATCGTTTCACTTGTCTCGTCTTTTACAAGTCGTGCGGATAAACGGTTCTTGTGTCATTGTGTCATTCCACAACAACGGCTTGTCACCATTTCGCTCATTGTCAATACCACGAGGCGTTTCCACAACGAAAGGAGTATACAGTGCAGAGCTGCAACGAACCTTCTTTGACAGATCTCATTCGACACCTGTTTGACACTGAGACACTTGCAATTCGCGTGGTTTCGTATACTTATCCTCATTGCCAGACAAGTAAGAAATAAACTTTTGCCCGATGGTTAATCGTGCTCATACATTTGACCAAGTGGGCGTATAAATTGGCATCCTCAGTTTTGACGTACACTAATAACTACACTTGAATTAATATTAATAGCCCATCGTGTAACTCACCTGTCAGTATATGTATAGTGAATACATTCTTATCCTTGTATAATAATATTAATAATACTACAGCGAAAGGTCAAAACAGTTTGCAGCGAGACGTGTCGTCTTTGGAAGAATACAATACACGTCGAAAGTTCACAAACATACGTACCCACGTAGCAGTTGGTTCAAGTAAACTAATACGCCTGCGTTTAGATGTCATGTTTTTCGACATTAGGCAGCGAGACCAATGAAACAACCGTCGATTTTCCCAATATCAAGTAGGTACCGATGCATCTGCATCCGCGCTATACATCCCGCACATGTTTAGACGTCCTACGCCACTGCAGAAGAGGATAATACGGGTTACATGTGTGTAACTTAGGTCTACATGTGGTGTTCGAATTTCGAAGAGTGAAAAAAATGAAAAAGGAAGCTGGAAAGAGCGATGGGATAGGCCGAGCGAACGGAGAAGAAGAAGAAGAAGAAGAAGAAGAAGAAGAAGAAGAAAGATGTCTGACCGTGTGTCCGTGCACCCATGCACATAGATACCTGCGTTTCATCCAAGCGTATGGTGTGGCATCCACGTGTATGTTCCAGAGTGCTTCCTCCACCTCCCTCTCTGGACCGCGGGGTGAAATACGCGTGTATGGCTGACACCGAGGTCCGGATTCGCGTGAATATCATACGTGTACCGGCCCGTCTCGCAGGTGTGTGAACGGTTAGTCGATGTTTTATAGATGATAAAACCGCGACAGTGTACGGATGTGTGGAAGCATGTGTGTACAGCCATAACCGCAGTCCGCGGAGCCAGCTTATGGCATGTGAGAGAGAAACGCTATCTTTATTGATTTGTTTACGCCAGGCCAAGGCCGAGTCCAAAATTAGAAAGACTTGAAGACTGTTGGACGCGCCGAGGTTTCGGGATCAATATGCAACCATCCTTTACTCAAGTTCTTTGTTTAATATACATATACACGTATAGCAAACGTTGTGTACACAATATCGTGTTCGAGTATCGGTTCACACTTTACATCGATTAGCATTCGCACACTTTTCAATTAGTTACACACTGGGGAAAATTTTACTTGTTAGAGTAACTTGAAAAATTCAGTCAAACGGGTACCGTTAAAAAAACTGATTGAATATTGTTGGAATTACGGAAAGACGAGCGTACGCCTAACCATTTTGCGCCATCGTCGATCCTTTTTTGGCTATTGCAACGCAAAATCAGTTTCTGAGGTGTACTCTACTTTTTTAGTTAAATAAGGCTTTAACGTCAATTTATCCTTGCACGAGCATTAAATTTTCGCATCAGTTGCAAGAAAATATAGCAACAGCGATCGTAATGAGAAATAATAGTAACGGATACTAGTCTTTTCGGTAAAAGCCAGAAAACTAATTTTCCCGCAATGCTGATTGTTACTGTTTGTTTCTTTTTTTTTTTTGTCATGACAGGACATTTTGATCCCAGTGCGCGTACAACGGTCCAAATTACATACCGATCGACGTATGATCGGTTCGTATGTATAACATAGACGTATTTCAGTAGTGTAGTTATAGAAATGACTTTGCCGCGGACTGTTACAATTCCGGCGTTTATACGGCTACCGCACGGACTCTCAGTATCACAATCATAATAATATCTTATCGTCGGACTCTTACATTAGACACGTGACCTGAATGCCCGAGGCCATTATTCGGACTCTAATTTTGACTCGTACAATCTTGAGTTCCATCTGAAGTAGGTGAGTAAATACGTATAAGAATATAGATGCAAAGTCGCACTGTGGTAGGTACGTACATGCACGCGTATAAGATCTATCATTAATGTCATTACAGTGGAGTTATAATACCAATCGATGCAAGCGTAGGTACACAACTGCGGCGGGTCAACGTGTTGAGACGACGCGTACACGTAATTCGCATGCGGGTGTGTACGAGGTACGTACGTATAAGGTACGTGGGTACCTACCGAAATAGGTATAAGGTATGAGAATTAAGAAGGAGCGCGTAGCTAGACGGAAGGAATACGCTTGAATGAAACGGGGCCTCTTCTAACCGGTTGAGAACCATTCAAAGAGCGCGGCTCCGAGTAACGAAGACAGTCTTACAGGTATACCTACCTCGTCTTGATAGTGTGAGGCGGGCGGCCATGAAGAGACTTCGATGCCCGGTTCGGCCGCGTAAGCGAGAGCTCTCCGTATCTCAGCCAACGGCGAAGCCAGAGATCGAGCGTCGAGCTCTCCGAGCCCGCGATGCGACGCGACGCGACGCGACGACTGCGTCCAATTTTCTTTCTTTTATCTCCTTTGCTTTTTATCCCTCTCTCTCTCTCTCTCTCTCTCTCTCTCTCTCTCTCTATCGCGTTTCGTTTCTTTAAGCGTACATACACGCGTTCGTACGTACGTGCAATAAGCGCCATTTCCTTCCCTCCGTCTCTGTCTTTTTTTATTCATCGAAACCCTGCAAGCGTCGGCTTAGCGGCTCTGCAGCCTCTCAGAGTATATATTATACGTATATATAAATATATATATATATATATGTATATTATTATACCTTTACGTACAACTGCGCCAGCTCTCGACGCTGATCGGCGCCGCCTCGGGCTGCCCGATGCAATATATACATATTATTAATATATACATATCAAATATCTGTGCGATAGGCTGCACACACGTGCAGCGTATAACCTCACAAGCAAATTGTTCGCGATTGTAGTTGAGCTACATGTACATATGTACACATATACCGATTATTGCATACGCGTGCAATTGAAAATCTTCTATAAAAATGGAACATACAATTCTACGCGAATTACAACACATCTACAATATCGCGTACCTATACAGGGTTTACGTAGGCATTATAGATATACGTGTGATACGAAGTTGTGTTACAGTCCGCAGCGTCGGATCGGAGGAGCTGTACCTACTCTGCAGCCTCCGGTATTTATCTCTATATCCTCTCTGCCCCTTGGGTGCGCACCTATGTGTAAAAGTGTTTTTATTTGTATGTTTTTTTTTCCTCTTTCCTTCCATCGCGTCGTTTTTGTTTCTCTTATTCAATTTTATTTCTGTTTTAATATTACACGTACACGTGTATATACATACATATATACACATATATATATAGGTATACCGTATACCTCGTATCGTTTACTTTTTTTATATTATACATGTATACGTATTACACGCACACACAGTCGCGAGGCACGGTTGCGCGCGTATTAGGTTATACATCTCGCTTCGTCTTTTAATTTTGTCCGACGTCGTGCGTTCTTATTTTTACTCTTTCGATAACCCTTCCCCCCCCCCCGCCCCCCCTATCGCCCCCGTCCCGCCGTCGTCTCCCCCGCCTTTTTATCCCCCCACTCCGCCTCTCACCCCACCCACTATATAGCTGCTATACGGTGAACGTCTCGCGCGCAAGGAAGAAAATTTCTACCGCCCGCGCGCGCTAGCGTGCGCGTGTGTGTGTCTGTAGTAACGATGTGTAATACACGCGTATAGGTGCGTATTGTAACGCACATGGATTCGAGGTATCTTCGTCTACGGTCGGCGGAGCTGTACCACGCGGTTATCCTCGTCAAGAGATGTGAGCCGCGGTGCCGAGATGAGAGACGGAGGATACAATAAAATAATGCCCCTTTGGTCCCCGCGACGGTCGGTTGTCTTCTCTCCCTCTCCCTCTCTCTCTCTCTCTTTATCTCCTCCTCCTCCTCCTCCTCCTCCTTCAACGATCGGAGCGGACCGACCGTTCGTTCGTTAGCTCGACGACTCTCGACGCCCGCGTCTTTGGATATCCTTACCAGTTTCCTCCTCGATATCCGCACCGCGGCGGCATGCATCGCACGCAGGCGTTTCGTACCCGTCATCTTGCGCCGTTTCACGACCGCCGTCCACCGCCTGCTTCAAGCCCGACCTCAGCGTTTTCGTCCTGCGGCTCACGGGGATCCGCAGCTCTCTGTATTGGTGAACGCGTGAACCTCCGTCTCTCCCGCCACTCCGTTCTGCCCATCGCACGCACTCCTCCGAGTTCCTCTCCTCCTCGTCGGGCGCGGCTGCCGGGCTACCTGAACGCTGCCGCTGCCGCTGCCGCTGCTGTTGCAGCGCGTCGATTCTCGTCTCCGCCGCAGCCTCCGGGCCCGATTCTCTCTCACTCTCCGTTCTCCCTCTCTCTCTCTGTTTTCCTCTTTTTCTCTCTTTCTCCTTCTCGACCTGCGCGGAGGGGTGAGTGGGAGAAACACCGCGACGGGATTAATGCCTAGAGGTAGGAAGGAGGGCGGCGGCGGCGGCGGAGCGAGAGGAGCGAGTCGCGGGGTGGCGGTAGCGGGCGGGGGGGAGGAGGTGGAGAGGAGAGGAGAGGAGAGGAGAGGGCCGGGATGCTGGGCGGCCATATTGCCTCTCCCGAGAGAAGAGACTCCGGCGAGGTCCTCCGAGCAGCGTTCCTTCGGTTATACGTGTTCCCTGTGTAGCCACCAGCTCACGATCAGCGGCCCCAACTTTGGTGTGGAATATACAAGCCCAGGCTGGCCTCCGCAGTCCGGCAGGACGCTGGTAGTCACACATCCACTCATCCAGCCTCTGGATCATCGTCTGACTCGCTCCTCCGTTAACGGGCGAACATTGTTAAAAACGCGCCAGGATTAAATATACGCGTTGTATACACTTGATCGACGCGAAAATACCTAATCACGCGGTTCCCTGCACGTCTAATATACACAGATCGTATATACAACATCATTGTATCGAACCATCCTACGCGTGCAACCGCGCGTGCCTGTGTGTGTGTACGTGTGTATGTGTATGTGCGTGTGTGTGTGTATACATACATATATATGTATATGTATGTAGGTATAATGCCTTGTGTCATCTGTGTACATTTATAACTGTCTCTAAACTTGTCCGCGCGTGCGTCGCCGATCAATCGATGTATAAACACCTCGTCTACGTTATACCGTACGCTGTACGCATCGACGTATCTCGTACATGCAATTCCTGCGGTATGCATACACGTGGACTATAGCTACGCGTGTGTGTGTGTGTGTGTTATTCGTATAAGAACCGCGCGTGCATTATTGTATATATATATATACATGTACGGTTTTAATGCCTGCAGTGGAAGAAAGGAATAAATTATACCTGTGTTAAAAGTGTCGTTTGATTTTGAAGGGGTATAATCGTCGTAACGACGACGACAACAGCAACAACAACAACAACAACAACAGCATCGTTAATAAAGATAACAATAACAATAATAATAATAAAAGAAACGAGGTAACAAAAAAAGAAAAAAAAAAGGAACTAAACTATAATGTTCTTATTGTTCTTGTTGTTCTTTATGCCGCAGCAGTACTGTACCTCGTTCAATTTTGACACGTAAAGAAACAAGAAAAAATAAAAACAAACAAACAAACAACAATCTCGCGGCGGGAGTAATAATTGTGTTGAAGTGACATATGCGTAGAGAGAGAGGGAGAGATAGAGAGAGGAAAGTTGGATCTGCAACGCCTCGTGCAATATACGCGTATTATACATATATAGATGTATACCAGTAAGCGTGCGGCAGAGTTATCGCACGCGTGAAACGCGGACAGCTGATAATAATTGGGCCTTACTGCGAAATTGAACGCGGGGCCGCGAAAGGTGCGCGACGATATTGCACTTGAGTGCAGTGCGGCGGCAGCAGCAGCAGCAGCCTGGATGAACGATTAAGAACGGGCCCGGTATAGCTAAGCGTGAGAGAAGAAACCGCGGAGATGTGATCCAGAGACTGGGAGATAGCCGGTAGTTTGTAGTTCACCTATCCCACGAACATGCAGCCTCCCGTCTGCATCAGCATCCCAGCCGAGAGGAATCACACCTTCGATCTTAACTAAATGCAACCCAAACGAGTGAGTAGCTTTACACCTTGTACCGTACATTGTAATTTTATATTGCATATCCTGCGACGCATTGAAACTAGCGTAGGTAATATTTTAACGAAGATCAGTAATTGTATAGCCGCGGACTTACGGAGCGACGATCCAGCGCCCTCTTCGATTCACATCACACGTTATTATTGTTTCTGTCCATAGCATGTTACAAAAATATGATGCGTAGTTTTACTCTTCCACCTTGTATCCAGATACTAACATCGTACACTGATACCTGCAGCCTCTCGGTCACGTACGTTCATTTTTTTTTTTTTTTTTTTCAAATAAATTCCAACTCTCTATCACCAGCTAATTATCCCGGACTCGGATACACCGCGTCTCTTTATCCGTTCCTCGGTCCGATCACGTGACACCTTTACCATCGCACAACATCGAGGAAGAATCGAACGTACCAGATACGGCTGAAGATCGATCGAATTCCACGCGCGCAATTAGACGACCAGTAGTATGTTTGTACACACATATACGTATACATGCATACATATATGTATATATACATATACATATGACGGTAAATCGCGAGAGGTAGAAAAGTCAGGTCCGAAGGATGCTCGCAAACTTTTTGGCACTGTGCGGTAGTCGTTTTACGCGGGGAGGGTCCGACACTCGGTGGTACCAGGAGCAATTGGTGACACTGCACTGTTGGTAAACGCGAGCGGGCAAGTCCGGAGCTTCTGGTTCTTCGGCACACTGTCCATCCTCCGTTTGTTGAGCTGCCGCTGGTTGAGAGGCAACGACGTCGGCCGCGGTCGCGGTCGCGGTGGCGAGGGCGTACCTGAGCTCCGGTACCTATACTTGAAATACAAACAGGCGCAAGAGGTGGGCCCACAACCTGACGCAGGGTCCCTTTCGGAATCAGGTTAGACCGGCCTAACCTGCTCCTCGCTCGCACGCGGCTTTGTATAATCTATGGTGCTGCAACACCACCCGCCACTCGGTCCCCCTCCGATCTTTTTCTCGTTCTCTCTTCCTCGATCGGTAGCATTTAACAGTTCGCACCGCGATCCTAGGCTCCTCGTCGATCTCGTCTCGCCCTCTCTCTTTCCCTCCGCATCAGCCGATCTTCACCGGCAGTCAATATCCTCCTCGCCTTCCTTCCTCATTGTCCCGATCGGTGGGCCGCAGGTGCATACCTGATTCCCGGTCGACCCACGTCCTCCTCTACCTGCACCGACGGGTCCCCGTGCCCGGTCCCCCCCCGCCCCGCGTGAGTTGTTACCGATTTTCGGAGTAGGCCAAACGAAACCTGCGGAGGTGAAACCTGTTGGGTCCGAGACCAGTTCCGAGGCTGCAGGAAGAAGAAGATCGTGTAACTCGAATTATATGGATCGGGAGGGGAAAAAGACGAGATCGGACGATCGCTGACGAGTCCTTGTAATACCTACGATGTGTCTTGCCAACCGAGTGAACCCAGGTCAATGTCTCTTTTCCTTGTTCTCTTTCCGCAGATCTCTTCCTCCAACGTGCCATACATTCTTCAGCAGCCTGTGATACAAGACTTGAAACGAAAGAAAGAAAAAGAAAAAAAAAACGAAAAAATTACACACCGGACACACGTCTGCGCAGCCTGGTGATCTGCGGGACGGACGTTTCACTGTAGCCGTAAGAAAAGTAACGACATATCGATGCAGCGGAAATTTTGTTAACCAACCACCGAGGCATCGTCACTCCCTGAATTAAATTATATACGTATAGTATACCCGTTGTACCTGAAGGAGTCGAGGAGAAACGAAGACTTGAGAATAAAGGAAATGTCGACGTGCGCGGACGAACCGGACCCGGGCTCCATCCACATCCAGGAGGCCTTGTCTCCGGTCAGTTGAACACTATTTTTACCCTTGTACTATTTTTGAACGACGTCGACCGCGAATCTGAGCCCTCCTCTTATCCTCCGATCTTCACCGACGGCTCTTCGAAAGGAAATATGTTCATTTCGACGATTGGTTGCAGTATAGGTTTGCAGATGAAGTCAGGCACACCGATCGAAAACGGTTTTTTCTGAACTCGGTATGATTAAGAAATTGATAGATGTTAAAACCTCGATCCAAAGAAAGAAACGCTACTCAACGTATCAGCATGACGTTTTGCCTTTTCACGGTTTTCCTCATTATCCAGTGAATACGTAATACGTATAAAAGTACACACGCATGCCACGGGTATGAAGAATATTATTTACATGCAACGCTACTCGGCGCACTGCGTGATTGACGGTTGGTAAGGTGTATGACTATGTACCTATATATATGCATACCAACGTGCATAATAACTTGAGGAATTTTATCAACGGTTGTACATCGCGGTGGAGATAAAGCTTACGCGTATTGAAATAACATACGTATTACAGACCTGTACGATACATCTTATACGTGCAGATATCTCGGGACGAGGATCGTTAAGATCAAAGTTCGATCGGTTTTTTCTTTTTTATCGTCGATTAAAATCTCACAGTTGCAAGTCTAAGAAGCAATTAACATTTAACGCGGAAACTAACGTCAGTTTTATTTACCCTCTGCTCACCTCCCGCTCACACAACGTATATTGCAATATGCTTTCAACGAGCCGCATTATCCATACAATAACTGCAGAGATTAATTACCGCCCCGATGAATCGAAGTAGGATAAAAATTCCGACGATTCAGGACGGCGGCAAACACGCGGCGTTGATCTGGGACAAACACCTTACCCTTACAGTTTAATCCGCAAACCAATGGACTGACCGAACACTTGTCTCTTCCTCAGGTCGAGGGTCCCGTCTCACCGGCATCCTCATCTCTGAGCAACCATAATCAAAACGATAATGACCAAGTACTGCTAGCGACGATGCAGCCGGTGAACGTCCTGGACCTTCACGAGCCGTCGCAGCACCCTCTTCACCACAAGTTTCACCGTCACCATCACCATCACCATCAGCAGCAACAGCAGCATCACCATCCGCACCACGCGCACCACCAGCAGCACCACCACCACAGCCATCATCACCACCAGCACCAGCAGGATCAGGATCAGGACACGCGGGGCGAAGAAGACGATGACCGGGTGACTCCAGAGGCGGCTGGAACGGTAGTAGCGCCGCCATCGAACCTCGGTGAGCACAAGATGATCGACCTGATATACAACGACGGTCAGAAGACCGTCATGTACACCCACGACAAGGAGATCATCTACGAGAACGAGGCGGACAGGGTCCAGGTCGTCGAGTATCCGCCCCCGCCGCCCTCTCCGCCGACGAACTCCAGGTCGCGAGCCGCAGCCCTCCACCTCCATCACTATCCTCAGCTGCAGCTCCAGCAGCACGAGGACGCCATCATGACACGTGGCACACCCTGCACTTCCGCTGCCTCTGGATCAAACTGCGCGACTACAACCACCGTCCTCGTTTTGTCGGAACTCGTTGCCGCCGATCCCGGAGCCGCGCAGCTCGCCCTTGGCAATGCCGCATCCCTTCGCGCAGGGTGAGTAGCATGCTTTGGTTTACATTTACGCTGTCGAAGAGCGAAGAGTAGTTTTATTTATATCGACGATGCATGGAAAGCGGGTCAAGAACCGTTCAACATTTTTTTTCAACATATTATTGTGCGTGGAAGGTCTGGTCTGTGAAATTTCGGACCAAAATGAAAAACCAAACGTAAGAGGACGTTAAAAGTACAGAAAGCTCGAGACGCTTTATATCTGCTTGTATACCTACTTGTGACAATTGTTTATCGACTTTCTACTGACAATGAGAGGGAACTTCGAAACTTGGCAGATTGAGCTTTCGATTGCGCGTGCGCGAGTTATTTCGTCTATTCAAGCACGCTGGCCAACCTAAGATTCAGATGTCAAACTTCGCTGGGTTTTATTGGAGGTTATGTAGGCGATGCGAATGTTTTTTGGTTCAGCAGATGCCAAATCGTTGAATTAGCGATTCGGGAAAGTTTTGCAAACTCTCGCTACGCGTCAATGTAGTGGCATGATTTCGATTCACTACTTAATTGGATTGCGCTCTGTTTCGAGTAAGTTGGCTCCCCTGCCTTGCAGACGAAAATATTATCGCGGTAAGATTTTATCGATCGAGCATCGAGTTCAATTAATTTGTTCATGTGCGTTTCACTATTTCCAATCAGTGGATTTTAACGTTCGCGTTTTCTAAAATTCGATACGGTGGCTCATCGCATTTCTGTAAAGCCGTTCAACTTTTTTACCCCAAACCATTTTATCCAAGTGAAAAATGAGATTGAGCACTGAATTTAGGCAAATCGCAGCTGTTTTTTTTTTCTCTTTTTTGTACCACATCGACTTGTTTCCTTTCAACTTTTATTTTCCTTTGCGTTACGAGGGGGGATGTTGCTTTCGTGAAATTCAACATAATTTATACCAGGTGTATATTTCATGATCGTATTGTATTTATTCGTCCATTTTCTTTTTTTTTTCCGTCACTTTATTTATTTCGCTTTCGTTTGGCACTTAGTCGGCCATACAATAGATGCGGCCCACGCATATAGTATCGGATCAAGCGTACAACAGTTTCTAAATATAGAAAAGGCTCGCAATATTTTCTCTTGAAAAAATATTCCTGTTCGTTCTCTGGGCCTTTCGCAGAATACTGACTTTACAATACAACGGACGCTTGCAATACACGAAGAGCTAAATCATTGTCGAAGTGGAGGAAACTTGATATGAAATTGTTATTGAAAGTCTTTTATCTGTCGGTCAATCCTCAATTAAACCTGCATAACAATGTGTATTCAATCATGGCACAAAAACCGCAATAAACGTCAGACCATTGAGAGGTATAAATAATTGTCAGGGGAATTGGCCCGAGTATTTTTTGACGGTAATTGTGTATATAACGTATATGCGTGTATATGCACCTTGGAATATTTGAATGCAAATTTTTTTGAAATCGGAGAGTGAAGAATAGTCTGCCGGATGGCTGCATGTACGACGGACTTCAATAATTTTTTATCGCCATCGATCGAGACCCATAATATTATGCGCAAAACAGCCCGGCCGGACTCTCTCTTTTCCTCCGAGTCTCTCATGCTCAATTTTTATTCCCCACCTCTTTGTTTCTCTCTTAACCCCCTTCTCTCACTCTCTCCGTCTCGGATTGCGCGTGTAAATGCCTGAATGGCTTTGAGTGAACCGTGATTAATTGAGTGCAAATTAAACTCGGACACGCGCAAGGTCAGAATTATGAAAGCAAAAAGCATAACACCCCGCATGCTCCAACTGTAATACCCAGTTCTCTCGCATAATTAATACCTGTATTTTAATTGGGATCGCGGCCTTCTCAATCTCGAATTTACTAGGAAAAATTTCGCCAACTGTCCCCTATCGCTTTTACGCAATACCATCCGACAGCGAATTCGACGCTTGCGTTATAACGTAAAACGAATTTATACGCGTACCCTAGCTTGCTTATTCGATTATCACCCACTGGAATTACAGTATAAGAGACACACGTGTTTAACGGGATTCTCCAAAAATACAAAAATAAATAAAATGCCAGTCATCGGGTCCTACAGAAATTCGGAAATATTTCATCTTCCGTTCGATCTATAGGCTGCAAAATGCGGTATGATTAATTCCAAGTGTGTAATACATCGGTGCATCGGATGTTTCCATAGCGCGGGAATTTCGGTGAACGTTGTGAATATCACAAGATGAAATTTTTATTGCGTGCGTTAAAGCCGCGACGATGAATTATTACCGTCTGCGCGATGTTATTGAATTATTGCATTATACGTGTTTGTCGTTGAGTCGAGACATTCGCCACATGTACCACATATTACGAACATTCATATATAGGTACAGGTATAATAATCCTGATGCAGCGCGATGCGCGCACTTTATAATGGGTATGAAAATGGAAATCGAGTGATGTAGACGCTGGGTGATAATTGATGTGCGTTTAACCGTTATAAGCTGCTTGACGCGCTACCTTGCTCTTTCGAGTATTGATAAAAATTGGTAATAATTAATCGTGATTTAACACATACGTCCACGGCATCCTGCGCCGTCGAAGGTATGACGCGTACGTATAAAGTGTAAGGTACGCATTCGACTCGCTATCAGTTATAAATACATTCACGTGGGTGTATGTTATACGTATGTATATATGTATATATATATATATATACGTACGAAGTTATAGGTATACGCATACGTGTGTATATGTATATATATATAATTATATACATACGGTATCGCTATGCGTCGATTTATACGTAGGCAGGGAACACACCTTGGTCAAATCTCTGGCTAGGTGATGGTGAATGTCGGTGTAGGGTATAAGCCACAAGAGAGGTACGTAGAATTCCGCCAAGCGATTCCCGATTGCCGATCATTAAAGTGAGACGGAGACACGGCCGATAAAGAGAGAGAAAGAGAGACCTTGGAGTCTCGAAAACAACTGGATTTTATTAATCTCGCTGTTGTTTGCTGTTTGTATTTTAATTGTATACTATATGTATACCATTCGCTTTGTTATTTATTATTACTCATATTTATTTATGCGATTACATAGTCATTATTATTACCTGATACGTGATCTACGGTAAGGTTAGAAATACATTGAAATTGAAACGTGAGAAAACAAAGGTTTGTAAACAGGCGTTAATTGAATGTATAATCAACTTAAACATTGTTGAAAAATTCCTCGTGATTTCTGAAAAAATAGATTAAATAAACAAAAAAACTCATCGAAGCACTAAATTTCAACCGTAAACAACTCTTTGTTACCAACGTCAGAGAAATGAAAATTTATACTGTTTCTTTTTTTTGTTTTTTTTTTTTTACCACATTGTTTAATCTCTTTTATTATCCTTTTCTGGTTAGATGTAACAATATAGAGACTTTTCGACCCGATTACGCGTCCCAGGCCTCCCTGAATCTATAAACGAAACGTATAAAGCATGTGATCCAAGATGGCGCAGAGCCGAAGAGTTCCATCGGATGCGGTGCGCGTCCCGATTGAAAGTATCGGATAAATATCAGCGGGAATGCGCCTTACGCAGTAAATACGTATCAAACGTCCGTCTGTACGCCTTTATACCTATCCGCGATATTGTGGACGCGTGTTTTTCTTTCCCGTCGCAGCGTGCGTTGTTCGCACAAAAGGGGGCAGAGCTGCCTGCCTTTACGTCCCGCAGTGCGTTCTGTATGAGAAAAACCTGCAGCCGAGTGGTGAATTCATTGGAAGAACGCTGAGCTGCGTTAAGACGAAGAACGAGAATGAGAGGGGAAAGAGGAGAGAAGGAAAGAAATAGAGAGAGAGAGATAGAGAGAGAGAGAGAGAGAGACGTGACGATGGCCAGGGAACGGAGAAGTGCAGGACGACTTACGGAGAAGGAAACGGACAATCAATTTGTATTTACCAAGTGATTGGGAAGGCGATCGTCAATTAGACACGTGCGTCGTACCAAGGTATAGTTATGCCTATACCTATACCCTATTCCCCCCTTACTGCAACCATATACTGCACCAAGGTCTAGGGCGATACTTGGGTTAGGTTAGCATCCTGAGCTGCGCCGCTCTTGTTTGATGTGCCCGTAAAGTCAGCGTCGAAGAAAAAAGTCAGTTGATTCGAGTAAAATCAAATCTACTATGTCGAATCGGGTTTCCTTCGGATGGGGGTCAAAACTTGGAAGGATCAATATTTAGAATGGCCGATATGCGAGATAAAATAACGAAGGATGAATTGTTAGAAATCTTGATTTTCGATAGCGTCACTTGTTGGAATGACTACTTACGTTATTTTATTTTCGCATGTTTGAAATTTCGATATATCGTACATTCCGGATATCGATACTTCCAAGTTACAAGTTCAAGTCTTAGCATTAACTTAAACGCAGCTGTTGTAAAAGAGAAGTCTAGTAACACCGAGAATGCCAACAACATCGGGAACTGTTTTTTAGATCGTCTACATTCTTCACACGCATTTCAATTACAAGGGAAATCAAATTGGAGAAGCATTATACATATAGGGTAGATGGACCGGTTTTGGTCACTGCGGTACAACACCAGTTGTGCCCATATTCATTACGTATAATCTGAGGTCATGGTCACGACTGGTTACAGAGAAGTGCTTTGATCTAACTGAACACTAATTTGTAAAAAATAAATTTTTACCAAGTGACAAATACTTCTGGCTAAAACTTTTACGATATAAATTTGATTTTAGTCACGAATCAAATAGTCGAAGTGATTTAAAGGTTTCCACAAATGTTGTGTCCACCCCTGTTTCTTTCCATTTTCGGCGCTCGCATTCATTGGATTATAGAGTAATCGACGTTCTTCCGACTAAGATTTTCTCTCCTTTCCAAACGGGATCGGAGCTCCACGCCCCGAAACTGCAAACCGATTTCCCCTCTTTTCCCGACTGGCGCCTGTCGTTTCGGACATCTCGTTTAAGTACCATGCAAATTCGATAAAGCTGAGGGTTTTCGTTCGAAAGCTGGAGGCAGGATAGCAACGGTTTGTCAGATCCGACGAATACAGCGTAGGTACTTTACACGTATAACGTCGGCGAGACAGAAGGCAAGACAAGATGGCCGCCGGTCCGCAGCCACCGCGGTCCAGCCCAAGGAAGACGCTGGACGCCGTTCGGTTCGGTTCCACGCCTCGTCTCTCCCGTTTCATAATTCCTCCTCTCTCTCTCTCTCTCTGGGTCTGCCTTTTTTTTCCTCTTCGTCTTCCTCTCTGCGTGCACCGCTCCTCGAAGCGTCTGTACACACAACGAGTCGCGGGGTCACACGTTTGGGTCTTCTTCGGTGGAACGTGAGGCGAGCTTTTCGTAATGAGAGACTGTCGGGAAAGTCCAGGATGCACCGAATAGATGGAAAGTATTTTCTACAAGTATGTCGTGAAAATTGTTAAGAGGCACGAGGCCTCACCCGTATAAAATTGTGATTTCGGGTCTGATATAATTTTAATTTAGTTGGTTATAAACACGTTGAACAATATTCCAAAGGGTGTAGGTACTTTGTGAGCCAAACATTCACTTGCTTACAAATAATTAGGTTTAAGCGAACGTATCGGAATTCCATACAATCACTAACATCGGAGCATTGGTTCTTTGATTCAATTGCTTTTACTATCGAATATTTGAGGATCTTTGAATCCCCAAAATATTCGGTTGGTTCGATCAAAGTTCACTCTAGTCGAGAAAGTCTTCTTCGAGTCAGGTGAATATTTGTCCTTATAAAGCGTTTACTGGTTAGAAGAAAAAGAACAATTGAATCAAATAACCCCTGCATTGATCTTGTTGAATTTGTCAGATTCCAGTGTCTTGTATAGTACTTACTTTTAAAATAGCAAAATTCAATTGGCATCTTTGAAAGCTGAATTACTTTGATTTCCATTCGTTTCGTGGTTAATTGATCTAAAAAACTACGCGATGATTGGGGTGTAGAAAAAATGGTGTCTACGATGTACCCTCAAGGCAATATCTACCTGTACCAACTTGCATGGTTCATAAAAGTCAATGTGTACATCGAAAAAAAGTCAGCTGCGTTGCTGCAGACGTTAGAAAAGCCTAATGACGTGATGCATTATACGTAGACACGATACCCGTGTTCACAAGTTAGTAAATGATAATGCATCCTGATGTATGTGGGTACCTTGTACAACAGAGACGAGTCTGGAAGTATAAGCGTTGCATGGTTTATGCATAGAAACTTCTTATTTATAAAACCTTCGTTAAGTCAACGGTATTATTTGATATATCGTGAGAATGTGACTGACATTGTATCGGGACTAGATTCGGTGTTGAGATCCTAGAAATTTCCAGATTCACCTGTCATACACTCCCCGCGTATAAATCGGAGAGCAGTGATCAATCGCTGTGGAAACTCGTCGAACTATTTACGCGTACTTCGACAGCTAATGGTCTGCACTCCGAAGGCGTGTGCAGTTGGCGATAGAAGTCGTTCTAACGTTGTTTCTTTCTATTATGCACACGCCTCGAAGGTACTTACAACCGTGGCTGGCTCTACCTATTTGGAAAAAGAAAGTCGATTGCGAATTCCGTTCCGATTCCACTCCGCGAACCATGCGGAGAGTCAGTCGCGATTTTCACTCGACCGACCGATCGTCTGATTTAATTTTGCCCGAGGGTGATACCTTAATTTATTGTACCGAGTATTACGCCTCGATCGGTCGATCCGATAAGAAGCGTCAAGTCTCCCTGTAATGGGGGAGAAAATGTTCAAGATCTTTTGTTTAAAAAACCATCGATCATTTCGAAACTGCAGCTAATTTTGACAACGCTCGAATGTCGAAGATGACGTGACTCGTCGTTCGATGGGATGAGGCGCTGTTAAAAAGACATAAATATCATACTAATTCGCTTAACCGTAAAACTAGAACTGGAACTTGAACTTGATCGTAAATTGCACAATTATTGTTCTTACAACGCCGAAGGCTCAGACCAATTAGAATCTTACGGAGGGAAAAAGAAACTGTGCCACTCTTTGTTAAATACTGTACCTACTCATTCCACGTGAAATTGTTCGCTTCTTTTTATTCGTTTCGAATGAATGATCACGATGATAAAAAGTTTACTTCACGACAGATGACAGAAACATTCGGAAAAAAGTTTTACAATTCTTTTGTTAACGTAGTCGGGAGAAATTGAGGTAGAAAGAAAAATAAATTTTTGACTTCACACCTCAGGATGCCCCCTGCAACGGAGTTCAGAGTATCTCGGTATGTATTCTCGAGATGCAGTCTTGGCGAAATTAACATGATGTGAATTGATGAATGTAATGAAATGCAAATATCTACGTTACACGTACACGTTTATGATAATACGCAATGTATACAGACAGCGTTCAGTGACTCATCCCAAAGACTGTCGTTATTCTGAAAGGTCGTACTGTTTACGACATTGAAATCTCTCTCTTCCTATTTCCACCAACATTTCTATTTGCAATACGTACGATTCGGCGTTGAATTGAAACACGTAAAATCGACGCATCCGAAACCTTAAGGAAATCAAATCCCGAGTCTGATGAATCGTCGAGTCCGCCGGCTTATCACGAAACTCTCACTGCTCGGTGCCACTGCGCGTCGCTGACCGGGATAAATGAAAGGTGTAAAATCGGTGTCTGCGGTTTCGGTCAAAACAACTCGAGACCCAGACTGCAGAGTTGTCCGCCGGTGGACCAGAACCATTGAAAAACGCTGTGTCACCTGCAGCCAGTCTGTAATACCTGCTCCATGCTCGGTACACGGATACATACACGTTCACACACGACTCCGGAAAGACTTCTTCTCGACACTTGGACCTGCCTCAACCCACGTTTAGGCCGTTGTACACCAGCCTAACCTACGCCAACTCTTGTCCGATGAATTTCGTGCACCTAGACCACGATCGTCGGAGTCTGGACCATTGGACCAAGTCGCCTCAAGTCGAGCATCGTCCACCAACACCGGCTTCGGTGTTACCCCGCAGGACTGGGTCATTCGAGCGTATTACCCACGCCAGAGTTTTTGTCGGCTCGTCTCGGATCTCCTATTATAAAGCGGTCGAAACTATTGCCGCAAAAGAGAGAGAGAGAGAAAGAAAGATGGAAAGAGGATGCTCGGGATGCTGGCTCGTTATGATCGTACTTTTTTCTATAATCTCGACTAAACTCTGTTTAGCCGTGACCGACGCCCACTGCAGGTTTTACAGAGCTGTAGACTCGGGTTTCACTTCTCATCTCTTCTCCGCGTCCGATCCACCATTGTAAGTTGAAATACCGGGCTTGAGGTTATTCCTAAGCTGCTGATGCAGTTGTTATGATTCAACATTCAAGCATCTGCAGTTCAGGGGTCGCACGGATTGCCCTCAAACTTGACATAACGGTGGAGTTAAGCTTCAAAGGTGTCGCGTTGACCGTGAAAATAGTAGAAATACCGTGTTGTGGGTTAGACAAATCGTGGATCAAGGTCGAGGACCCGCGAAATCATGCGTAGGTACCTACCGTGATTATAACATCTTTTTTGGATTTCACTTCCTACATTCCCATCTAAATTCACTAAAGTCATTTCACAATGTCGGATTACTTTGCCGATCGGAAATTTCGTAAGATGCCGTAAGATACGAAAATGTACCGATCAAAAGATAGGTTTGAAATTCAAAGATTCCGAAGATGATGAATACAGCCAGTGTACGTTTTTTCGTGTCACTGTTTCTCGCGATGACAGATTCGTACAGTAATTCCGTGTCACGACTCTCGGATACCTGAGAACACCGTTTTAATGGACCTAGTATAATATATGGTAATTTCGAGAAGGAAACGAAGAGGGAAAAAACATAATAATACGCTCTGTCGTAGCTGTGTTTAATACGTAAAGGCTTCTAATATTTTACGTCTGAATAAAAGCTTTCATTACTTCCTTTACGAGTTCTTATCTAGATATCTCGTGTCCAATCAGTTTCAATTAAATCTAGAAACTCACGGCCGAACGTTCGATCAGGAAGTAATTATACCGAAAGGTCGGACGATATATTTTCGATTTATACGACCCTACGGCTTCGCGCAACCTTGAGCCGGCACTGCGTGCATCTTCTCCGGGGTTACCAAATTATACCTAATCGACAGCACGGTTGTTCCCGGATACGCGAGACTCGACTCCTATTCGTGGATCCTCGTTCCTTGAACATACGGAAACTGGTACCTAGCCCGTGAAAAATGTCCATTTGTCAGTCCGCCCCGCGTGTGTGGCCGTTTAGTAACGCACCTGTAGCTGCAACGGGTGTCGCTGAGTTTATAGATATAATTTATGTATAATACCAGTGTCCAGGTTTGAACGTCTCATTGTAAGTTGCGGTCGTATTCGTGGTCGGGTTCAAACCGGGCTTCAAACAGATCGCCGGCAGTTCAGGGTAGCTACGAGTCTCCGGCACCGGTTGCAGGTCGTCCAGATTCCATGGAAGGTCGTTTGCGTAGCCATGGAACGACGCGAAGGCGGCGGCGGCGGCGGTTCGGCTGCGGTGCCGCGGGGGAGACGCGCACCATAAACGTGAAACGTCTGAACTAAACTAGCCGAGTCGCAGCCGCTCCGCCGATGGAAGGAAGCAGCTTTCTTCCTGCGCCTATATAAGCGCACCCAGGCTTACACGTCTTCGTTGTGAAATGAATTATATATACTCGTACGCGCGTGTCGAGGCTCGGCTGCAGATATAACTCCGGATTCTAGTCTACAGCCCCGCCGGCCAGCTCGGGGAATCCCGTCCACGCGACAAGACTCTTTAAGAAAATAAGGAAAGCCCCTGAATAATTCGTTGACTCCGCGCAGCAGCGGCAGCGGAAAGCAACCGGTTCGATTCTTTTTTACTTTACTTATTCAGTCGCTCATTTTTGCTCCTCTTCTGTTTGTGTAGACGAGCGCGTTTCTAAACAGAAATTCTGATTCGGCGAGTCTTGTTGGAAAATGGAGCGGGAAATCTCACTTCGCGTTTATAAAACTCGCTGCAACTTTTTCACGAGTGAAAATCCCTGCTTTTCTCATCGGATTAGAATCTCGGCTGTTGATAGAGAGACTTGCACTCGTTACTTTATGAAAAAACTCGATACATCCCGCGATTCTTACGTTCAATCGCTGAATACATGTCACGGTGAACAAACATGGCGTCCGCGGTATCGATTGTCTTCTTCGACTTCTACGGAAGTCAAAGTTTGCAAATGGAATTTTAAAAAAATTGTTGCCTGAAAATTACCTAGATTCTTGTCTCTTCCGTATATCATTGTATAAAATCCTTCTCCTGACAGCATGACACATTGGTTTCGAAGAATGAGAGTGGAAACGGGTAGGAGCAAACTTGGCCGAGTGTACGGCTCGTGTACCTATGTAAACAGGCCGGTGTACACAAACGATTATTACAAAGTAGTAAAGTATATACAATAAAGGCGTTCGTAGCGAGCACTGAAGCCATATATCTGTCCCACGATCAGCTTCGAATATAACCCCGTCTCGTGACGGCGACGGAAGGGACGGGGAGCGAGTCGGTCCAGTACATAAGGTACCTATACATACATATATATATATATATACGTATGTATACCCAGCGAGCAGAGATACGGCGAGGTCCGATACCCAGGTAAATGGAGCTGTGCGAGTGGCCAAGAAGCGTGTGTTAGGCTCTCTCGCATGAATGCGGCGGAGCGAGCGACGAGCCGGCGGGAGAGTGTTAATCGTAAAAGACAAATACGCATGCGCGTCGCGCCTCTCGCACCCATGCCTTCTATCCGCGTATACGTGCACGCGATAATGCTCCAAGTCGCGACTTTGTGTGGAGGATTATACGCGTTCACGTTGGAGAACATAAGCCGAAGAGTCAAGAGGAGGCCCACTGATCGGGCTGGGTGACCGCCCGACTGGTTATCCGCGCGACCCGCGCCAGAGAAAGCTCTGTCGAAGCCTCCCATGTGGCCGGGTTCTCCACCTATGTAAACCTTTTCGTGTGTGAGTATGTTCGCGTCTTATACAGGGTGTCTCTCGCGTTGTATTGCGGGTGAAATTTTGCACTTTAGAATACGGTGGGTGAGCGGAACGGAAATTTACTTCTGGCCGCCATGTTTAATCTTTGGTGACTCTTAAAAGCCGGAAATCCCGACCGCGGATGACCGTTGTAGAAAATCGAAGGTTGCATGATTCTCTATCAGTCGCTAATCTACTAATTCGATCGCTAAGTCGGACGGCTTTAGTCGAAAACAGTTTTAATCGAGCGTCAAAGACGCGAGGTGAGACTAGGGAATTTTTCAACAACTGTACTCGTGTCTCTTATAGATTTATTTGTTATTTATTTTGACAAGCCATTTCTACGATTCTTCTACCGAACTTTTCATCTTAGATAATATCGTTACGAGTATCGAGATATTTCTGTCTCCATGTGACTCAAGCCTCGAAAAATAACTTTTTTTTTTAAGGTTAACGGTCAGAACTTGCAATTGGTTAGGCACCATGCAGCTATTGCAAAGTGTTCCTGAATGTTAATGCTTACGGGTCTGCTTGTGGAACTGTCCGCAAACACTCGCGCGTTTTTAACAGACTGTTACATACACGCGGTTTATTCAGATATTTTTATCTCGCACACACCAGTGTAACTACCTTCACTTTTCCGCGAGGAAATTATCGGAGCGCCGTTCCGTACACTTTTCCTTGAATCATTATAATATATGTGGGTAGAAACATTGCACTGCACAAATACGAGGATACGGCCCAATCGTTTGAGGAGCGAGGTACGATTTTAAGAAAAATTCAACACACAAGGAAATTAAGAACGAGAGTAAATTCACACAATGGAGTATAGAAATTACATATATTCCGCGACGATATGTCCGTATCGAATGATTTTCCTTGTATCCGTGACGCATAAAAAATGGGCGAGGCTTTTTCATTTAGAAAAACAAAGATTGACCTCGCTAACCACGGTACGTAAGTATATACAGATACGTATACACGTACAGGAACGATAAAAAAAAAAAAAAAAGTGAAACCCAAGAAAAAAGGAAATCAAGCGAGAAAATCGTTGCGCGAATTTAATTGAAACTGTTTATACAGCCACGTCAACGTGTACATCAATTATACCTGAGAAAAAAGTTCACAGTCAACATTTGGTGAACAAAAACTGTTTAACCGACTCGGCGAAAATAGATTTATATTTTTGTCCCTTCACCTGATAATTGTAACAAGTAATATCAAATCAGCGAGAGGAAGTCACGAATAACTCTAGTGCCGATTAAACAATATTAACACCGTCGTAAAATATTCTCGCATCGCGTCGTCCGGAGAACCGTTCTTTTTTTTTTCTCATATCAATGCCAATGCGGTATTAATGTTTTTCGATACTAGTGCGCGAAGGTGGCAATGCCCGCACAAGCGTGAAGGCGCAGCACGAGCCCTAAGACGAGTCGAAGGGCGAGTGTGGCGCATTTACGCGAGATAGGCATTGCCAACTTTCGCACGTGTATCGAACTCTATTTTTTGCTACACCTGTAATGGAAAGTCCGACATACACGATTATATTTACACGAAACCACGGCACGATGTCTGTTCAGTGACGATGTCGAGCACGGCAAGGAGCGACAAACTATTCCGTTGGTGGCGCTAGTGCAGCTGTTTGCGAAACGCGCAACTGTGGATAAAAGCGCGGCCGTCTTTTTCGCACACCGCTAGCAATGTGCGAAGGTTTTTTTCTCACACCGCTAGCAATGCGCGAAAGTTTTTCCCGCACATGTGTATAAAAGACTACTTTCGGTGCTTGTAAATGGTGCATAAAAATCAACTTTCCATGCAGGTGTTGCAAAAACGAATATGCAATGCATGTGCTTAAACGTCAACCGGTGTTCAGACGTTGTGCCGTACAAACACGCCCACCCGAATCACCGAACGAGACACCCTGTAGACACAAAATTGTCTGTGCGGTATCTCTATCTGCCTACCTACCTACCTTCGTGCTTCTACCTACCTACCTACCTACCTGTCACATCCGGATATCTGAGTACGCACCTACACGACTCCCCCCTCCCCCTTCTTCCCTTCGACAGACACACACACACACACACACGCACACACACGAGCGCGTGCACACGTCTATTTCTAACGTACAAACCCGCTAATGGGCCAACTGAAACGTTAAATATCTCTAATTAATTTAAACTCCAGAAAATCTACAAAAAAAAAAAAAAAGAGAGAAAGAAAAAGCGAAGGAAAAGAAAAAAAAATCACACACACGCACACCATTCGTCGCAGGTGTGTAAGGGCGTAGAAAAAATGACATGGAAAAAAAAGCATATATATATATATGCCGAAATTACCCCCCCCCCCCCCCCGCAGCGTGCATACGACATAAATCATTCCATTAAACACCCCGCGAGAAACTAGAGACATAGTGCGAAAGGAGAATAAGGGGGGGGGGATACGATAATTCGACATATTGTCCCACGCTGCATCCGGCGATTCTATGCTTGACGGTGATTTTTTCCACTCGCTGTTTTTCGTTTTTTAAACATATTTCTTACCTTTTTTTTTTTTTTTTTATCTTACTCGTTCTTCGCCTTCGTTCGATTTTCTCTGTCCTCCTCTTACACGATCCTCGTGTACTCCCGTATATATCAGCGTATTTTTTTGCTCTCTCTCTCTCTCTTTCTCTTTCTCCCTCTCGATTTTTGTTTCTTGCTTGTTGTCTCGAATCACGTCGAGTCCGCGTGTGTCCTCCAGCGATTGGCGCCGCAGGGGGGTGAGGAGGAGGGAGGTGTGGAGGGGAGGAATCTCTCTGGCCTTTCGTCGTGTTCGCATACATACGATACATTTATATCTATATATATATATATACACGTATATTATATACATTATATGGTCAAGAATCGTTATTTTTTATCGTATAATACTTATACACACATGTGTAGATATAATGCAGACATATTATATTATACAGACGTGATGTTGGTGCGTATCAAGGTACTCGAACATTTCGCAATATTACAAGCGATTTTGACGAAAAGTATTAAATTTGTACGGTTTACAGATTGCAATATTATAATTATCCATGCGTCGGTAATGTGGAGATTTTTATTATACTTATATACCTATATTCACAATTAGATAACTTTTGTCTAGGAGTATTGTATTACTAATAACAAGTCGACTCGCGTTTTTTCTGAACATTCGATTAGAAACCTCTTTATGTATAAAAGTTTAATACTTAAACATACGTAATATATCGTAATATATATTAATTAATTTTTATAAACGGTCAAGTCCATCGAGTATGGGGGTGATTCCGTTTATCGATTTTCTGTTTCGGTTTCGAGTAGCGCAGTTCTGATCATTTGTTCGAGCGACTGTATGCAAACCTTGAGATTTTATTAAACCGTTAGGCAACGTTTGAAACTAAATAGACGTGTATCACTATCATCTATAATTGTTTTAGGCAGCTCGATGCTTGTATTCTTCAGAGGTATATTAGGTAACGAGGTAAAAGGCAAATTCGGGGAAAACTGACGTGATTTACAACAGGCCTTAAATTTTTAGAATTATTCAAAGAACGACTCGTATCGTATAAATGCGCATAAATCGGAACATAAATTTAGGATAGGTATATAATTATAACGATCAGACGATATTAGCCGATGAATATTTTTACATAACGAGCAAAAATATTCAACCTGTTTTTTTCTTTACCTCGTGAAACATTGTATACGTATTTGTTTTCACTTGATTATTTATTTAATATTTTTTCGCCACTCTCTTTCAACAATTAGCCAAAAAACGAAACGGAGCTATAACGACTACCGTCGATTCCTCTCTGCGGATGAAAAAAAATTCGGTGCACCGCAGATTCAAGGTTTACAATATAAACATACGCCGCATCGTACAATTCTAAATGATCGGTGTGTTAAATAAATAATCTGTTGAAAAAAAAAAAAAATTTAAAGAAATATAATCACAACAATATCTTCAACTCAAATCAATCTAAATCCTAGCCTGATTAACCAACACCGCGTTGCAATTCCAAAGCTGTTTATCGGTATATAACCGTGGCATCGGAGAGGTCGGAGAGGGACGAGGGGAGGGGCGCGTTTTAAAGCGAGAAACGCGCTACGTATAAACGTCAATCAACATAACCTATCGCACCGTTTCCATACTGCAGAAGTAAAGAGAGTGCGGTAAAAAGCTTCGTTGTATACCGGCTCACGCGGAGCAAAGAGAGGAAGAGAGAGGCGGCAGGGGGGATAAAAAGGGAAAGAGATCGCGGGGCAGACGCAGGGCGTGGTCCAGCCTTGCTCTCTCTCTCTCTTTCTCTCTCTCTCGCTCTCTCTCTCTCTCTTTCTCTCTCTCTGCACCTACGGCGCGACTTGTCTCCTCTCCGGGTGTTGGTGCGTCGGGACTTGTGGTGTACATGAGCATACGTATCGTTAAACGATGCACCAACTAACCAATACAGCAAATCCTTGCTCCACGCGCATCGTTCGAGTGAAATCTGCACGCTTCTATATCACTTCTGCACTGCCGCTTGCCGCAGGAATTATATACGTATGTTGCACATACACTTGTACGTGTATATATGTACCTATGTACGATATTGACGATGCAGAATCCGTTTATTCTACGTACGGGGTGACGGTAAGGTCTAAGACTGTTTTATCTTTCTACACATTGAGAAAAATTTCATTTGTTATAGTAGGTTGAAAAATTCGGTAAAACAGGTATCGTTGAGAAAACTGTTTGACTATTGTTGGAACTACGAACGACGAGGTACGCCTAACTTTTTTGGTTATTGCAACGCAAAATCAGTTTGTGAGGTTTACTCTACTTTTTTAGTTAAATAAGACTTTAACGTCAATTTATTCTTGCAGAAGCGTTAAATTTTCGCAACAGTTGCGAGAAAATATAGCAACAGTGATGGTAATGAGAAAGAATAGTAACGGATACTAGACTTTCTGGTAACAGCTAAAAAACTAATTTTCATTTTCTACATAGAACTATATTTTTCGATTGTGATAAAAAATGAAAATAGCCAAGTACCGAGCGGTAACCGGAACTAAAAATTTCTCTCAGTGTACGTAAAAGCGCTTATTTTACATTGCCAATTTATTATTTTCGAAAATTTATGCCCGTCCTTAACTATTTTCATTTTTCACTGCTGACCGGGAAATAAAATGGTTCACGATACAAAGTGAAAACTAGACTCGTGGCTATCTTTTTCTTACAATTGGTAGCACGAAAGGGTTTCAGTATATTTCAATGCAAAAACGACGGTTTTTTCGCAAATTTATCATTGGTATGTTCTCATTTCGCATGATTATTGCAAGCCAGGACTTCCGTTTAATTTAAGAATATAATGAGTAAAATCGAAACGAAAATCGGCAAGCACGAATCGGAGTTTCGCCGATCGTGAAAGAAGAAGGTCGCTGCAGGCTGTCGTTTCGCTAAAGAAGGTCACACTGGATCTTATGTTGCATTTTGCGAAAGCGACGTTAAGGGATCTTGGTTCGCGTAAAATTTAACTGCTGAAATACCGAACGGCACTGACTAGAATCCCGAGATTTTTATTGCTCAACAATAATAAACCGCGCAATATTGTAGAGAAAAAATTAACTATTCATAGAATTATTCTATCGGATTTCGTGTGCCATAGAATAGTATACTTCGATGAATATATACACAAGCTCTGCTCGAAATTCTTCACTGTAAAAATCGGTTCATTCGTTTCTTCTTTTGCAATGGTTAACTAATTGCATTTTCGACTGACTTCAATAGTAACTAAATTAACAAATCGTCGACAACGAGGAACGAGGCGAGGAATTTGAATTGCCAAAAAAAAAAAAAAAAAATAAAAAGAAAAAAAATCCCAATATTTCTTTCACGCTATGCTTCGAGACGCGATAAGGAGCTCGCTGTGACATTGAGACACGAGCTGTCTCCGAGAAATGCCTTCAGGCGTAATCGCAAATATCAAGACGTGGTCGGGAATCCGCAGCACGAGAAGGTCTCACAAAAGGATCGAAGCCGATGGGAACGTGCGAATTTCTCGAGCTCACTTTCTGCGAAGCGAAATAATCGGGAAAGGCCGGTAAGATCGTATAACAATCAACGGACCCAGCGAACTTTTCCTCTACGTCGGAAAGGTTGTATAAATTTGGTTTAAGAAGGAAAAGCCAAAAATAGCACGGGGAAGAAATATTTAATAAGAATTCGCATCAATTACGACCGAACATCGTCAATCGTATTTCATTGTTTTCTTTTTTTTTTTTTTTTTTTTTTTTTTTACGAACGTATTCACAGCATTCAGGCGTCATGCATTACGCAGATTGAATTTTTCCTGCTTCCCAGTTTCCTGGAACTCGATCGGAATTTAGTAAACTTCTTTCATCACCGTTTGATTTGAGAAGCCTGAAACGACGTTCAGGAATTTGAGGATTAGGGAAGAAATAATGAGCAAAATCAAAACATGAAGTTTGAAGTCAAAATTTAAAGGGATCTTAAACTTTTGAGCTCCACCAATATATTTATCAAATTTTACCATAGACTTAAAAAGTTCGGTAAATTGATGTAATAGTACCAAAAATATTTACAAATTTAGTTATAAGGCAATATGTCGTAACATCAAATCGATTTAGGATCAGCCGTAAGTTTTATTTTCAACGTTCACACGAAAAGAAAACACGTGTAAAATATAAAAAATAAATCAATAAAAAAAAAAAATGACGGTCATTGCAGTGCCAGCAGCATATTCTACGGTAGAACCCGTGCAGAATTTATGGTGAAATTTGGAATGCCAATTGGAAACGGACTCCTAATCTTTTACTGACAACAACTATTCTGTTTCATCTATTTCTGTTTTCAAATAAATTATTGTATATATTATAATCTATTCCAGAGATAAAAACAGATGTGGCATACTTTATAAGGCATATTTCGCATTGACAAAACTTCACAATCAGTTTTACCGTAATCGTTCAAATTGGGGAAGCGAGAAGAATGAAAGAAAAAAAAAATTAGACGTTTCACAGTGATTTTCAAAATATATAAATCTAATTTTATCGCGCGATAAAACGGTTAAATTACGTCCAAAATACACAGCATTCTATAACGTAAAATAATTAAAAATGACAAACGAGAAAACCATCTCGTAAGCCAAGAACAAATATCCGTCAACGACAATTAGTGACATTCATTGTCGGTACGTGTACTCGACGATACTTCCAGCGATATTCAAAGAATTGATTTGTATAAAAATCATAAAAATTAACCCAAAAAAAAAAAAGTATCCTCCGTTTTAACGCTTCTCCCTGATCATTATTACAAGACGACCTTCCCGAGACAAGGAAGGTCAGAAATTCGAGCGTCCCTTCTTCCCATAGAGCTTAAAGCTTAAAGGAGGAGCAGGACGACGGTCAAGGGATGATACATAGGGTCAACCATTGCATGGCCGTCTCATACCTACATACCTATATTCCATTATCGAGCTTCCCCCCCCCCCCCCCCCTCCTCTCTCTTTATTTTTACCATGTAACGGGGTACACCGGCATGTAGATTCTCCCCTTCCGGTGGCGTTGCGGAGGGTAAAAGAGCGGCCCGGTATATGGCATAAGCATGGTGACCATCAGGGGAGGCAGAAGCGCAAATATCATCACATGACGCGGAGTACTTGTGCCCTCCAGGTGCAGCTTTGTGCGTGCGCACATAATGCCACCTAAATTATGCTAATCCGTTCGAGGCCTCGGAAATTTCCGTTGATATTTCTTAGACATTATTTACCATATTGTGCGAATTCAATTTTTGAGTTTAGACGATTTTTCTATAGTCGAAAACTCGTTTCAATTCTTCGGTTCGAGCTTCGATGTATTAGGTGTAATGATGCAGAGTATAATAATTTTGCAAACGTTAAAAAAAATCGTTTGAATATTATTGGAACTGCGAAAAACGAGGTACGCCTAACTTTTTTGGTTATTGCAACGCAAAATCAGTTTCTGAGGTTTACTCTACTTTTTTAGTTAAACAAGGCTTTAACGTCAACAGCAATTGTAATGAGAAAGAACAGTAACGGATACTAGACTTTCCGGTAACAGCTGGAAAACTAATTTTCATTTGTTATCTAGAACGATATTTTGTCGATTGTGGTAAAAAATGAAAATAGTTGAGGACCGAGCGGTAACGGGAACTAAAAATTTTTCTCAGTGGAGTTTCATCCTTTCCGGGGAGTAAAAACTATCCTTATTCGAAAAATCACTTGTCCACGTACGTTGACACGTAACAATCTTTCTTAGGCGGAGAAAATATTGCACGCATCGAGGTACGCCTGGAATATCGGCGTGCAGTTGCTTCAATCATTGCCTCTATCGGATATAAATATAAATAACCTCATGTAACGCTTGTACGTATGAGAGATGCGTGGGTGTTCGTAAGTAATGATTCCTATCGATATATTATACCGTTATACGAGGTAATAAATTTGTGTGATGCGAAGGAAGAAATATATCAAGTTTATTATACGGTATGTTATTCAATATGTATATCCATGAATATGTGTAGGTATATTAAAGAAAGGAAGAAAGAAAAAAAAAAAAACATGAGAATAAATTAGTAATATTCGGACACTCTTTAAAATAAATTTCACCATTAGATATCACCAAATTTTTTTTTCCGTCTTTGATTTATAGAAATCGGTATGTATACATATAATATATGTAGGTACGCTGGTATTCGCCGAGGATTCCATCGTTGCGGATTTTTTTCAAATCTCTCATGATTCTTGTAATCATTCATGCGATATGAATGTCTTATAACCTGTAGTTGTACGGGGTGAAAAAATTTAAAACAGTCAGGTGTTCACTTATATCAATATTTAATATGCGCGTGACAATATATCATTCGATCGAATTACAAATCTGTGATTGAGAGTTAAAAAGCAAACGGAAGAAAAAAAACATCGACGTACATCGGTGTATTTTGTTTTACGTTTTTTGCAAATATACGAACGCAAATATAATCCTTATAGGTATGCATATATCTGTAATAAAAGGATCGAAATATTATACAAGATCGAAAATAAAGTTGGTATGTGAAAAAGACAACTCTTATACTTTGCAATCATACGCGCGCCACAGTCGTTATACAAAAATTGACGGGCAAAAAAAGGTGGAGTAAAAAACTCGTAAGAAATCACGAAGTTGATGGACATAAGCATGTAATAATATTACCGATATACGTACGTTATATCAATGATTTTTTTACCCCAGTTGAATATACTTGTAATAATGATATTACTATTTTATGTATAAATATATAGGTAAAAAGTATAATGTACATAATACATATTTCGCTTATTGATTTATACAAGAATATCATGTAACACGTAATGTGTCGTACATTTTTCAACAATCTTGCATTATTGTGACGTATAGCTCAACATATTTATCCCAAGTGGAAGTCTATTCCACGCTTAGTTGAACATTTGATTTTCTTGGAAAATATTGCGTTTTCATTCATAAATCTTATACCTCTATTACGCTATTATACCTGATAGAATTTTTTCTCCGGAGTTTTATTTACGTTCATCTACGTCCGTTTTGCCATATCTGGCATATTTAACGCTGAACGGGTTTACAAAGCGCATTTTTCACCACGTTATCATCCAGTTCGCTTGGACATACATCCACTTTGTACACACACGTCGTATGTATCACGTATACACGATCGAATAGAATCCACGCAACTAAGAGTGACCAAAAATAAACGATTTTCGATTAAATTGATTAGTTTTTCACGATTAATCGAATATAATCGATTATTTTTCCTCAGAATCGGTATTTGCTTGTTACTCTCACGAACGACGCAATACATCAATTTATGTGATTAAAGTATCAATTATTATCGTTGCCTTACTTACCAAGTACCTATTTGATGTAACGAGTGAAAGATGAATGAATATTTTCACCTAAAATTGAAAAATATTTTCAACGAATCACTGAATTATCAAAAAACTTTTCCGCTGTTAAGACCACATACTGAAATTTATGAAATTTAAAAAAAATACGAAACAATCGATTAATCGATTAATTTTCACCGATTCAATCGAGGCTCGTTCGATTATTTTTTTTTTTTTTTGACACGATTAATCGATGCATCGATTATTTTTAAGTCAATTGGCATTATTAACGCAACAGGTTGCCAATCGACGAATGGATCAGAGTCTGCATTGAGCGCGTCAAGCGCCTGCAGCGAGCTGAAAAGACAGAGAGAATGAACGAGAGAGAGAGAGAGAGGGATTGACAAAGATGTAAAGGGCAAGGTCGTCCAATTGACTTGCCCAGGTTCTCCTACGTCAGGCAAATTGCAATCGTACAGTGTATCGAGATTATTTTGAGAGGATGCCTCACGGCGAAAATACACGGATTCAAGCACGACGTTCGGTATAATTGCCGTCTGAAATGCGTCATTTTCTTTTATGTCCATTTTGTTTTTTATTTTATTTTATTTCATTTTTTTAATGTCATTCAACGATCGACCGCAACTTTAGAGAAATCAAAGATATCCAGTTTTACGGCGAGATGACTAAATTTTTGAAAATTTCTCATCGAAGTCTCCAAAATTCTTTACCAAAATTAAAGATACGTATACTTGAATTCACAGAGACACGAGTTTGAGGTTTATAAAAGAATTTTCACGAAAAATTTTACCGTACAACATTTTTACGTATACATATACAAAATTAAGTATACCGTCAATTTTCAATAATCAATCAAACATAATCAACGTCGTGTAATGTTTATCCGCGCTATTTACGCGTGCACTGAACTTTTTCGAGAGTCGAACGAGAAAAAAAAGGAAGGAAAAAAACCAAAATTTTCGGTTATCAGCAAATAATCACTACATTTTTAACATTGAGTGTCGGCGTTGACGTTCACGTTGTATACCCATTTTGAAAGGAGTTATACGCATAAACATGCCTGATCATATCTGATAATCTAATGGCAAAAATGTTAATCAGCAAATATGTCGGGTTAAGTCGAAATAGGCACTATTAAGAACGCACGGGCCTTGTTTGTATATTCATTGTCAGTGTGTGATGTAAATATATATTGCAAATAGGTTCGGTATTTTTTTTTTTTTTTTTTTCGTCGTTTTTATGTCTCTCACTTTAGAGCGCGTTCAAATCGCGCTGCAGCGTCTATAGTTTTTATATTATCCTAGAATTACGTGGTTCCTCCGAGTATTATTACCATTTTAGAAACATTAAACGCCGAGTTTTATTGAACACTAAGCGGTGACAGTGTATCGTTCGCCTTTCCAGTGAGATTCGAAAATTACAGCAAAAACACGAGTTCTCAAACCGAATTGCGATTCTCGTCGAACTGCAGTCTCGATAAACTATATTATAGCTACGTTTAATAATATCGTTCGACAATTTTAAATCGATTGCACGCGAACGGAAGTGCCGATTGGAGAGGTCGACGTACTTCTTTTGCACATAAAGAAAAAAGAGAGTGTGAGAAAAACAAAAAAAAAAAAAATCACCGTAGTTATTCACCATCGTGAATGTATGTATGTATCAAGCTTGTGCAATTTTTTAAAAATTTTTTTATTTTATTGATACTCAAAACGAGGCGGCTTATCTGATCGGGATAGCGAATTTATTTTGTAATTTATTTCGACATTTAAAATGTTAGATAGACTAAAGTGCCAATTATATTCGCAGTATTTTTTTATTCACTTATAACGTTAGCTTGGTTCGTAACCTCAAAATCAATGCCCCCAGATAATTATTAAATTTTTTTATATGTATGTAGAAAGAAAAAACATGCAAAAGTGAGTAATAAAAATAACACGAACAAAGCACAAAAAGGAGAAAAAATAATTTTCGAACGACTCTTGGTGTAATGATTCCACTCGTATATACACATAAAATGTTAGATATTTTTTCCTGTTTCTGTACTTGGTTAGTTTTGATTTTATCAGTCACTCTTGCATACCCATTTTTTTCAAAGCCAAGTAATTTCCATCGAAAAAATATAAGTCCGATTTGAAATTTCGCTAGAAAATATAATTCGTTCCGTAGATAATGAACGGTGAATTTTCGTTACTTTCTGTCAACAAAAAGAGTCAATCACTCGATGAACCGTTGAAAATTTGAAAAAGCATTCATCCGATCATCACCAATTGTCAAAAATATAAAAAGTTTCGTTGATTAAAGTAAACAAGAATACTTCTGATATCTCAATTGCAAGTGCAATATCAAAATTGCTTACATAAATAACATACAACACGTAGATACCTGTAAAAAAAAAAAAAAAAAAATCACCGCACTGCATCCGTCCCGCAGCTTTTCTCCGGACGCGATGAGATGACGCAGAGAATAAAAAGAAAGGCTAACAGTAATAGAAAAAGGTTATACAGACTAAAAGGTGAAGTAGATGGGGCAGGGCGGAGGGGGGGATTAGATTGGATTGGATATCAAAGCGTTCTAAGAGCACCCGGGCTTGCAGGTAGATGCACGCATAGACGCAGAGCGAAGATAGATTCCTCCTCTATCGATGTATGGAGCGTGTAAATGGGTACGTAGCGCGACAAACGCATTGCGCACACATTCAGCTCAGCGCGGCGCAACGTAACGCAGCGCAGCGTATTGCGCGCACACGCGCGATGCGAGATTCACACAACGAGCGCAGGCGCGCGCGCGCGCGCTGACACGTACGGGCGAAAATGTCGGTGGCGCAGCGCGGAGGGAGGAGGAGGAGGAGGGAGGGGGGGGAGGGGGGGGATTTTGACGGCAGTGGTAGGGGACTGATATGAGGGTTGGCATGGAGGGGGTGAGTAGGGGGGAAAAATGGGCGTGTCTCCGGAACGTACACGCACTTATACACGGTGGCACGTCTCTAATAGGAGCACACGTACCACGACACGTACGATCGGCGATGAAACACGGAGGAACGTCGTGCACGTACATTTACTAAGGTGTGTGTCACGCCGACTACTCACAGTCTCGACCGCGCGCGGACAAGATGTAAGTTCAGAAACTGGAAGGTGCCACTTCTGCACAGTCCAATACAAGACACCGAACCGGAAAGTTCGTCGAAAATATTTAAACCTAAAACACTTTGGAGACGCGACGGTGAGACGCTTGTTTTGTCGCCCCCTCCCCCTCGGGAATTAAACTGGCGATTTTTTACAACGGGTAAGGTATTCGCTCGTAAATGTGGTTTCGTACGGTGTCCAGGACATTAACGGTCGACCGAAATCTCAGTCAACTATTAACAGCAGTGCCGGGTGTTCCATGTCGTGTGCTTGATTTTTGCACAACCCCCGGACCTTGGGTTACAAATCCAAAAAGTGCCTAAATAGCAATGACATTTGACTAAGACGAGGGATGAAACCAATGAGGATTATCGAAGACCTCGAAATTAAACTAAAAACGGATATCGTTCTTTGGCATTTTATTTATTATTAATCCGAGGTTTTATTTTTCTCATTTCTTGGTCGGTTATTGAGATTGGAATCGGTGCCGATGAACGACCGAAACCACGTAACAGGGCGAGTGAAAAAACTATTCACCCCATGTGTTTGCATGTGTCCGATAAGCAAATCCGCAGAGAATAACTAAAGCAGCAAAAACTGATGAACCACTTGCCGTGCAATCCTGCACAAGGATTCGCGAGTGTGTAGTTTGCGTGTTTGAAAAGCGCGGGAGGATATCAACACGGACTGTAAAAATTTTCCCACAACGTGCTGGTGAAGCGGAAAAGCTGTGGCGATAAGAATCTGCAATATCCTGGTGGGTGATAACCCCCGGAGTGCATACTATTCAGGGATCATTTGATTCGGTTTTACATCGTGTTATTTTATTTTTCGCGTCGTTCGAGTGATAGTTTTTCGACTCGAGTTCAGTGCCGCCCCGCAAACCCTTTCCAATCACCCTCCGCTTATCGTACATCGGAAAGGATCAATCACCGGAAGTTCACATGCGTCGACAACAGCATCACCACCAAGAAGGAACTTAGGTAAATTGTCCTTGTATATTTTCCCGCTGGTGCAGATCGGAAGACATAACATTTCAATGTCCGTATATAAATCATAAAGACTTTTCTCTAAAAGCAGGGTGAAAATACATGAAAATTAGAAATTATACGTATGTATAATATTCGGTGATTTGCAGTAGATAAATCTGAAATTCGAATTCCGTCTTTTACGTCGACCGGAACACACCTCATTTCTAGATTTTTACCATCAGGGGGTTAAAGTTTGGGTACATATGGTAAGTGTACCACGTTTAAACCCAATTAGTGACCCTTTTATTTTCCACAATTATAAACTGTCGGCACAAATTGTGAATTTCTCGATCACTAAAACGAATTGCTAGAGAGTTAGACACTACAAATTTATTCTTTGGTGATTCTAAAACTAACTATCGAGCAGATGCATTCAAAAAAGGTCGACAATTGGGACAGGGTCGATATAACTGTTACACTTACCTTAATCAAGCCCTGGTGAAAATCGAAGTCTCGAATCGAAGAGATAAAACAGTCCAATGTCAAATGTCCCACAGTACGAAATAGTCCGCACGTTGTACCCAGTCCAGCATCGGCAGGAGGACGAGTGTTTTACATGCTTGTGCATAAAGCAACCTTACGAGAAGGGACAGACAAACATATTTGACGGGGGGTCAGTCGGAAATATTCCCATGGGCATCCCTCATTACGGGGCAAGGGACACTAGTTCCATTATACGGGGCTATCTTCGCCGAACAACAACCCTTTATGCTAAGTGAGACTTTCCTCCGATGACCCCTTCGGCCATTCGCAAAGACTGGACGGTCAGACACCGAGGGACCTCGACAGACCTGCGAATCGCGCTCTGCATGTGCTCTGGACATATGTAGGTACTCTTCGTATGGGAGATTTCGATGCGCCTAACCGTTATGTCCGTGCTCACTCGCACCCGTCGTCCGAGCCGAATTTCTATAAGTCCAGCTCTTGGGGTGCGAAACGAGGGGTCACTTTCTGCGCTTGGAAGCCTGAAACACTCGGGAAAGAGTCGGCGATCATTACGGGCTCATTTTGCTTCCAGACGAATTTTGAAAACATGGTCAAGGCGAACGGGTTACTGACATGGTCAAGGAGACGAAAACGCATCTGGGAGACCATCAGGTGTCGTCCTGTTAAGTGTATTCAAATGGTCGTTTACCGGTTCGCGAGCGGTCAGTCACTGGTGCATTCACCCTAATCCTTGATCACTCCTGTTGTAAACTCGATGACAGAATTTTTGGTCCGCGTGCGTTGGATTTCGATGGAATTGACCGAACAATTATTCACTCGATCGTTTAGGCCAATCAGAGTTTTGAGTAAGTCTTAAGAGTTTTGTCGGAGGACTCCGAAGCTACGACTCGATCCTGGATATAAATCGAAAAAGCTGTAAGGGGGCTGAAGACGGCGCAAATTTCTAAATGGCTGGATCACGTGGCCGAGGCTGTACCTACCTATAATGTTCGCCATTTGGTACGGTGTAATGATTGTACAGAATGGAAACTCTGAGGCGATAAATAAAAATTGAATGAGCGCGGGAAATAATTGGCTCGCAAATCTCGCGGGCACATTCGACTCCTCTGCACGAATCCAAGCACGCCAATAATGGAGACTCTCTTTCTCTCTTTCTCTCTCTAAGGGCGCGGGGCCACGCCGCAGGGGTTTATTAATTGCTCAAAAGTCAAGTATACAGTGGGTAATGGTCTGGTTCCCCATGGCGCATTGTTCTTGGGGTGTTAATACGAAGTTATATTCGCGTTCGCTGCATGCCCTCCATATTCACCAGCGCTGCAGGTGTTAAAATACGCCCGCGGGTTTTCGTATCGCAAGTTTTCTCGGCCAAGCTTATTACCCAACTTACATAAGCAATTCATGGGAAGAAAAAGGAAGAAGCAGTTGGATTCAGAAATATTTATGTTCACTGTCTTGCAGCGAAAAACCATCCGCTGGAAGTTTTAATCGGACTAGAAGCTTTGAATTAAGTATTATTTATTCCTAATGTGCGGGATTCTTTGTTTCGATTTTGTGTTCATTTTATTCAAGACCAAAAACTTCGAAACACTGTATTTTATATTATATCCAAAGAATCCACGAGGGAGGTTATATATATCCTCTATAAATCATACGTATAATATTCGCGCGTTTCTTTTTTTTCATCTACCATGTCAATTTTTGTTTGGTTGCTATCGGATTTTTCTCATTTTCTTAATTTTAATGCAACATGTATAAATCCTGTTTTGCCTGCTGATTTTTATTATTTATTATGTATATTTACACGGATATATATATATATATATATATATATATATGTGTGTGTGTGTACATGTGCATTTATGAAACAGTGTAAAACGCAATTTAATGTGTTCTTTTTTCTATAGACGTCGGCACGATTGATTTATTTACTAATTATTGTAGACAAAATAAAAGACTGAGACACACCGTGTGTATATTTAATATGTATTCGATGTATCTGCACCAGCTGCGGTGATATTTATTACATATTATTCATTAGGATATAGATATATACGTGTGTGGGCACATTTGATATACATGTTGAAATCAAAATAAAAGGAGACAAAAAACACCACCAAATGTCTGATATCACAGCGATCGGTACGCGGTGATAATGACTATGGTATATATATATATATAAAATACATACACGCTGTATAATAAGATACCGAAACAAAGATGAAAAAAACCACCATCGAATAAACATAAAATGAAAAAAACTACCAAAATACGTATAATTTCTAGACGTGGGATTCGTAAGACGACTTTGGATCCCATCGAAGGCCAGTATTTATGTACCTACTCGTGTTGTACGTGTGTGTAGACGTGTGCACGCGTCGGTGTGATGCCCGAACAACGCGAAGGCCCGAAATCGGTCCCCGATCGAACGGCGCCTGTTAGCCTGTGGACGCCTATCGAACTTGAAAGTTTTAAAGCGGGTAAAAATCTGTAAGCCTAATGTGGAACGCGTGTATCCGTATCCACATGTGTGTGTGTTTGCGTGTGTGGATAGTTGCCACTTAATCGTGTGTAAATAACGTGAAATTTCGTTAGCTGAATCAGTAATTTGATATATGTATAATACATCAATATATATTTACATGCATAGATAGATATACGCTCTCCTACTGACCAAGAAAATCTTCTACATCTCAAACTACTTTTACGTTCGAAACATTATACAAATTTCTTCTTCGCAATTAGAATCTTTAAAGAAAGACGTAATTAATCAGGCGCGAAGAAAATGTCACTCCGTGCTCGATTCTAATTCGAGGTTCGTGGTTCGAGTTTTGTTTGAGGCTGAAAGCTGACCGTTGATTGTGTGTGTGTTTTTTTTTTAGTGTGGACGGTGGAAGAGATACATCATTGATTACGTTTCATTAACTAATTTGGCACGGGTATTTTGAAGAAACCCAAGAATAACGATGTGCCTCAATTAAAAGAAAAAACTTAGGTTACGCGGTGATAAAATGGGGCCGAATACGAGACCCTGACGTCACGGGGACATTTTCCGGGAAAATCCGCATCGTCCGTGGAGTGTAAAACCGCAATTAAGTTGGGGCCCGAGGATGTCGAGACGCCGATTTTGGACCGATCGCCGCATCGCGTCTCTTCGAGTCGGGTCGCGGCTTCGCGGAGACCGGCTGCGCAACTCGCTTGACTAATTACATACGGAAGACGCGTCGCGACGCTCTTCGATCGGCGTGGATCATGGGATCGAGGGGATCGTGGATCGTCGTCCGGTCGCGGCTACCGGTTTTGCGGGGTGAGGTGGGGGGCTGTCGCGATTCGTCGAGGCTCTACGCGTCCCAGGAGGATGCCGTTGCATCGCTGCATCAAGGATGCTGCTGCACCGCAGCTCCGGAATCGGAACCGAATGATCGTCTTGCGGGACGTCGAGAGAATAGCGGAATCGCTGGCGAAGGAACCTTGTACGCGTATAATAATAATAATTTTACATTTTCTCCCTTTTCCCCAACCGCGGGTGTCTTAGCATCTCGTAAATCGAGAATTGTCACTTGATCCTTATCAATTATCCTCCCCCACGGGAAGAAAAATAAGAACAAATGTTACTCAGAACTGCAGAAAAAAGGGACGCGTAAAATTTTTTTAATAAAAACAAATACTTTCGTCAAATATATTTTCTATTATAAATGTAACGGATTTTACTCTGTACAAATTTTGCATTTTACCAATTATGTTTTAACGAAAAATCATGATGGTTCCATATTTTCCGGCGATTTTCAGTCAAGTCTACTATTTTATTATCTCCGTAGCCGTTATGCAAAATGTTCAAGAGTTTCTGCATTCCGAACGACCTCCGACTATAATCCCGGCGCTTGCGCGCAGGTAACGGCTAATGATCGAATGGCGGGAAAATTTTTCACCATTACCCGTCTTCGCAAGCGATGATCCATCGGTTATACGCATGTACGAGGATCTCACGTCATGCATCATCTATGTACCTTACGATTAGCGCATATCCTCGCGTTTTCCTATAAATGGATATTACCAGCGACTTGCACGCGGTCCTTGGTAATAACATAATAAAGAACAAGCGATTTCCGATCCTCGGAAAATTTGAATTATGATACACAAGAACTTGAATCCTTTAATTGTTGCCGCAAGTATATAATATAAGCTCCGTTCAAAGGCAATTAGCTATTTATATTAGTTATTACGCAGACCAAAAACTTTGTCTTTTGAAAAACGTTGCTTTGGCACAATATTTGGTGACCGAAAGAAGCTTTCCGAATCGGGATATCGCGTCCGTTTCATTGAAGCTGCGCCGAGTTGTCACCCGGAGAGCGCCGGCTCCTGTAATCTTGGGATCGGTATTCCAAATGCCGCATCGATAATGAGGAGTAGGTCGCGCATGCCTGAGACGTACAACGTGTACCGACTCTCGAGTCTCGTGTAAGTAACCAAGAGGCTCGTGAACGCTGACTGTATACGTACAGCCGAGCGTCTGTCTGTTCCCTGTAATGGGTATGCAAGCAGAGAAGCAGGTTCCATTCATTCATGCCCAAGCCGAACACGACTGAATGCTAGCCGACGACTCTCTGCCATTTATCCGTTTACCTCGCGCAGACGTGAGCCGCTCGCCACGTGGTTCGTTCTATGCCAACCGCCAAACGCCGTCGCGACGCTCTGACGAGGAAGGTGTCCCAGGTCGGTATCTCCGATTTGATTTCTTCTGCAGTATGCTAAAGCGGACGGAAAACTAAGCGACAACTGTTTTTTTTTTACCTGCCATTAAACACTTTAGGGGGGTGAAATCATCCGCCAGAATAAGGCATGTCAAGGAGCGATTTGGCAGTTTTTTATTTTTATTTTTATTCTTTTATTATTGAAAAGATAACATTTTTCATTTCTCGTTATGAGAAAACTTTTCCAGTCGGATTGGTTAAAAAGTATCGTATTCTTGTGGGTGAAACTGCGAAATCGCTCCTTGATTTCATCCCCTTAAAGATTTGTCATTGTTTGTACGAATAGAAATTTTGGATGTGGAAATATTTATTTTCAATGGAAACTAGGAGATGGCTCCGTTGATTTTGCTCAAAATTTGACCGCTTCTTATTAGTTGGACGAAATCGAAACGGTCGACCAAGTGTCACGGAAATCGGTCCATCTGTTTAAAAAAAGAATTGATCAGAGATTATTCTGTAGACCTTAAAACATCGACAGCTAATGAAAACCGCAGTTTGCATTTTCGGGGTTTTAAAAAATGGTGAGGATATTCCCAGCAGAGAAAATTTTTTCAATGCGTCAAACCAATCAACGTTACGTAAAGTAAACAAGAATAATATCGACAAACTCACACAGAACCTCATGTTTTTTTAAATTTAAATTATAACTGCTCACTCTGTATACAATTTAACCGTATCTGTTTGACGATACGTTACATCGAATTGGCTCGCACGAATAGAAGCGAATAGGTATATAAGTGCAAAGTGTAATTATATATCTTGGTGCTGCCACGCCTGTACTAGATTCGCAGTATAATAATAGACGTGCATTTTTTTTCTGAACTATGCAAGATAACTGCGGTAAGAACGTGCTCGATGAGGGTAAAACATGTGGGTAAAAAAGCACCGTAAATTATCATATATCCCCGTTATAATTTTGCGAATCGAATATGTTGACCACTGTATCTGATTACGTCGTTGTTAATGTTGCCGTTAAATGCGACAGTTGAAGAATTCGATACATCGTCATGTGCGTTAGAAGAATATTTCACAAAATAGCGAATGTTCCGGAAATATTCGAAATTGACCGCAAGTCCTCTTCAAGCTGGAAACTCCAATTCAGCTTCCTGGGATTCCACTGAAATTACTTGGCCCTGATTCGGATGAAATCTGGGTGAACGATCGCGTGCTCGGGACAGCAAATATGCCACGATATTTTACGAGCGTCCATCACTTCCGGTTTAAAATTGGCAAGCACGAATTCTCGTTATAACTTCAGGATTCTTCGTACGTCGTAATTTGGCCGTTCATAACGCATTTTCCCTAACGAGGCTCTCGAAGCTGCAGCGAAACTCTCGTAACCCAGAACCCTTAATCTCATTCCTCTAAAAGTCACTTTCATCTGATGGGAAATTGCGACAGTGATGCAGGAAATCACAATGCGCGGGTAGCTTTTCAAGCACCTCAACGGGTGACCAATTTAATTAGTTACCCCGTCCAAGAGTTCCCTCGACTATTTATACCCATTGGATCGTTTCACGTTCCATCACACATACCATTACACCTGGTGCCCCGACTTCTGATCACGGACACGTATATAACGTGCAGCGCACAAGGTAGACCAAAAATAATTACCAGGCAGTTTGTGCACCCTTTGGGAATCGGAACGATCATACCTGTTGGTATGCTTGGAGAAGTAGCGTTGTAGGTACGTAATAGGAAAACCGTAAAGCCAATCAGTTTGCAACAGTTGCCAACAAATAAAGTTACGATTAGAAAATATATAAGGCTAAAGTTAGTAATTTTAACGTAACGAAACATTGGGGGGGGGATTATTGTTTTACAAGTTTATAGTGACTTTGATGTAGTTGAATCTTCAAACTATGAATAATTTTTGCTTTGTTGTATGATTTACCGCATTTCAGAGACCTTTGCTATTGTGAAGTAACGATTTTTTCGAAAAGTATATCATCGCAATAACGTTACTAACTTCAGCCTCATGAAAACATGACGTGTTTGTAGGATATTTCAGTTCATTGAGTTCAAAATGCTGTTGCTCTTAAAGTTGAATCCGCTGTAATTGTAACAGTGACAGGAAAATCAATCGTGGACTTTTCCAATCTTCAACTTTGTAAGCGTGTCTTTCCGGCTGATCGGAAAAGACAACGAGATTACTAATCCTTCTCCTTTCTCTGTCCAACATACAGCGGGTAGTTACAGTATAACGACATAATAGCGGGTTATTCCATTGGAAACGCCTAGGCGGCCGGTGTGGAGCATCAGCAACATCAGCATCGGCATCGGATGCATCGGCGTGAACACCAGCAGCGTTTTGAGCAGATCGAAAGGGAACAAACGGGACAATGAGACAATGCCGTTTTGTTTATTGTACCAAGGTTTGCGGGGCATACGACGCCCTGCATAGAGAGTCAGGGAGGTGTGAAAAAGGATAATAATATAGAGTTACGCGCGAGTCCCGAGTTGAGAAGACCGGGGGAGCCCGTCGCAGCATCCCTATTAGGCGCACACAGACGGCGTCACCGCATCCATCCCCCGGCTTTCTGATCCTGACCTTTTTATCGCCTCGGCACCTCGCAGCCCTGGAAAAGCTCGCGCCACGGGGGGCCGCCGCCTATTGCCTATTATGGCCATTGTGGATGGCAAGAAACAGTGGAGAAGTCAATGCTGCCGCTTTGCAGGTCGATTCTGTCCGTAACCTGCCTGGTTCTGTCGAAGCGTCGTCTTCCGATGGTTCAGGGCAATTTTTGGTTTTCACGAGTCTGAAGTTGGTAAGGTTGCCGTAACGAGAGTGTGGTTTTGTTTTATTACGGTTTACTGAATTTCATACAGTTCCAAAATCTCGAAATAACGGTTTCTCTAGAGCATGCGAATCGTTACGGTAACTTTCGTTCGATCGGTTTTCGATATAACCTAATTTCCTAATAACGCCCGCGATAGTCGCCGCCATGTTCGTTTCAAAATGCAAAATCATCGATTCGGTGATTCGAAAAAGATTTCTCGCGAATACTGAAGGGTGCAAGTTACTCTATCACTCGATGCGCTTGCTGATCGGTCGGAAAAATTTTGTAATTCCGTCGGAAGCAGGCGGAAGAATAATTCGTAAATGCGAGGTGAGAGTAACCGGCGTCGCAACGTTTAAATCAATCCTATCTTAAATTTTCGCCCTGTTGAAACGCTTATCTATGCAAATATGTTGACGTGTAGTGAGAAACCTGATTTCTAATCTTGCGATAAACAAAAAGGGTGAATAATAATAAATAATGGTTCGACCGCAAGGAATAAAATGTACCGTTTCTTCTTTTTCTCGTAGCCAAGCTAAGATAGAGGTTATCAAGTCAAGTGCAGACGGGCCGTTACTCGGGAAAAATTCAATTGAAATTAGACGTGGGTAGCAAAAATTTGGCCTCTTTCTTTACGCGCATACTCGATAAATAAAATCGCTATACGCATGTAGGAAGCAACGTACTAGATAACCGCTCGGTATACATTCGGAAGTTTTTGAAAGCTGAACATTACCCAGGAAGAGTCCGTCGTATCGCTTCATCTTGGTTTATTTACTTTTTGCACTATCGTCTGAATAATGTATAGGTATAATACAACGCATACCTTGTACAGCTGCAATAATATCTTAAACGCGGCGCTTCGTTACGCCTCATCAATCGGCGATCCGTGAAGAGTTGGAAAGAGGGAAGAGCCTGAACCGGGGATCGACGACAAAGTGAAACGTCGACAATCGTATTTAAACCGTGAACCTCGGTAGGCTCGCTTAGCATTCGGCAAGAGTATTGTCCACGCGACCAGAGTCACACGCGGCTGCACTTCGTGCATACCAATCGGCGAGTTCGGCTTCGGTACCGATCTTCAGACGCCGTGGTGGCCTTTGAGTCATCCGCCGACTCGACGATGATCACTCGACGGCGACTTCTTTACCTCCGTATTTATGCCTCTTCGTAAATGATTTATTTTAGAACAAAGATACGAATCTATCGCATAGCTCGTACTTCTCACGAATCCTTCATTCTTATTCCACGCGGTGAATCAGTGAAACAAATTATTCAAATCAGTCACTCAAAACCGAGCAGCGGATTCACCGGATTTTTATTTTCCTTCACTCGCTCCCAGCGATCGGGACGTGAAAGAAAATTAAGCCTGATCGTTTAACTTTCGGTCCTCAATTTTACGGCTACACCGTTTGCAGGAGTGAACGGAATTTTTATACACAGCGATTATACTGCGTATACGCGATACGCGAATACTGCAATTTGTCTTTCGCGAATAATTTTATTGCCTTATTTTTTGCGCTGCGCCTTCGAACTGCACGCAGGATAATTAATTGCTATGCAAGATTGTGCGACTGAGCAGAGAAGGAAGGTGACGATCAATTATCACATACCTGCAGCTACGCGTTCTCGGCAGAAATACATATTCATTCCGTCGCTATTTACATGCCGCATTATTCTGACCGATAATCAACTACTCTTATTATATTATGAATTTCAATTACAATCTAACGCTAATGGGCATTCACACGTCGTTCGATATGCTATCTCATAACGTCACGATAGTGAAAAAAATTTTTTTTTTCAATCAATCGGTATGCAAGACGACGATAATCTTTGGCATAATTCACTCCAATCTCTCCGATCCCTTCCGATCAAGATCTGGATCGATCTCTGTCCAATTTAAGTCGACGAGGAAGGACGTGTGAAATTTTGCCAAAAGCAATCGATCACTCCGAACGAGGAATAATTTTTCCGTTCCGACTGCGCGTCATCGGCCATCCTGACAGCCAGGATATTCGAATTCCCATGGATGTGCCGTCGCTGACAAAAAGCCGGCGAAATGACGTTCCCGCCAATATCCTCGCAGAGAAGCTCGGATTCCTCCGTCGGTTGTCGCTCTGTTATTCATAATATCTTCAGGCATTTGGGGGGTCGCGCGAAAACCGGATGCGCAGGTGAAGTCTCAAAAAGTATCAAACTCGAAAGAGGAGAAGGGCGAATCCCCTACACCGAGGAAGTGGGAGATCTCAAAGTGGAGGGGCGGAACGTAGTGGAATACATCGCAATTTACATATCTATGGTTTCATTCTGCAGAAATTCACATATACCGTGCTACCGGTAGGCCAAACAATTCCAGCTCCGTAATCTTGTGTCAGTGAAATTACGATTCCTCTTGAAGACCGGTAAAAACGGCAGGTTCAAGTAGAATTATAGACAAAAAAAAAAAAACCCCTAGCATTTGTAAAACGATGCAGAAAACGTAGCTACGTATGACGTTTCTGACCCTGAACTGAAGCATTACGCGAGACGCTTAAAAGTGGCGATCCAGGATCGCGGAGAGATACAAGAGAGGAAGGAGCAGACAGGATTCATGCAGGACCTGTGCAAACAGTGGGATTGAAGAAGAGAAATATTTGCACGGGATAAACTCGGCCGAACTCATTATCGAGTTCACTCCGCGTTTTCAGGCCTGTCTCTCTCTCTCTCTCTCGCAAACGGAGGAAGAGAAAGACAAGGAAAGAGAGAGAAAGAGAGAGAGGGAGAGATGTTCGAGGGCCATCCCGTGGGACGGTTGTCCCGATGTACGCAGGGGAAGAACCCAGGTAGACAATCCCCGTTATACCTACACCTAGGGCCTGCATTCGTAGATCGGCAAAAGGAAGAGGAGATTGATTCGAAATGCATAAATTAGACCGGGACGCGCCTTGATGCGCCAAGGAGGATGAGAGAGAGCATGAGCCGGAGGCGAACAAGAGTATTGATGATTGTAGGCACAAGGGAGGGTCTATAATAATTAATCTTAGCCCGTGGATATGCGTACACGGATACACCGTGTGTGTTACGCGCGCGTAGATGGGGTATTTTTATTATACATACATGGACGACTTACGCGTCGGAGAAGAATCAACAAAAGTTCACCATCTGCCTCCGAAATCCAAATAGAAAAGGCAGACCTATTATGGCCGAGCTGTAGTACGGCACTGTTTACAGAAGCCCGGATTGCCGACGTGTTACTCCCAACGTTCATGAATGTCATTAACTCTTTACACATTTATATTATACCTGCGCGCACATCCCTGTCTCCACTCGACGTTGTCCTAATGTTATATCTCGCCGAACCTTGCCTTGGAAGCTTCGATCTTCGCGGATGACGCGAAAAATAACCTTATAATCGGTGGTCGAAAATCTGTATTATGCATATCGTCGCAGAGAAGGTTAAACTCAATCGTCTCAGTCAGATGTAATTTCTCTTTCACCCGTAACACGTCGAGGATGATTTTGCAGACTTGTGGTGTTTTTTTTTTTTTCTTTTTTTATATCCATACTTTTGAGATGCGAGTGATTTATTAGTTTCCTTGTCCTATACTGCGCGTCTCGGTCGAATAAATATCAGTTGTCTGGGATAAAAAAAAAAATCTCTCCCTCTCTCTCTCTCTCTCTATCTCTCTCGCCGTGCAGTTTGTCTCTGCAGAAGCGAAACTTGTGCTACTCGTTGATATATCTGTACAGTTTATTGGAATTGATCAGTGTACTCGAGCTAATCGTTTGTGTGCCGTATATACATAATATGTTGTACATAAGACGATATAGAAGATATATAATTATACATGCCGAAGCAGGCGAGATTTTTTTCGAAAATTAACAGTTTGTTTTGTTTTATTTTTGTAAACATTGTCCTTCCTCGTTTTGCCATTTTTTTTTTTTTTTTCTTGTGTCTGCCATTGGATAATTATCAGCGCGCATTTATAATATTGCTTATTTCAACGATGCGCTCCGCAGCTTTCAAAAATGTTACGTTGACGAAACGATATTATACATATAATATTAATGAAGTGGTGGTGGCTGCATAAATGATCGGTGATGAAACGTGGGAGATGCAAGTGTATGTGTTTCTTATATTTTTACACCGTATTATAACTGCACGTGTAGCTTTTTCACACTTGTGAAAACACGTTTTAATAAGTGGTTGTCGTACGTCTATAGAATGTCAAGTGTATATGCAAATAACGAATGAGTTAGTAAGTAGAAAATAATTAAACTGAGTAACGATAATAAATCGAAAGAAACGAATTTTAAAAAAGATATAAATAAAGAAGTGCAACGTCACTTTGACGAGGTTTCGAGATCTTTATATACTTATCAATAATGCATAATGCCGTAACGACTTTGAGTACGTACGATTAGTTGATCGAAGAAAAATTTTCACCAATTGTATATAACCTACGTTGAAATACCAGCTGATATAAATGTATAAGAAAATTTAGTGCAAATGATCGCCGAGTCCAGATTCGATCGCTCCGTGCAAGGATCGATGAACATAATATTTCTTAAGATATACGTTTATTACGGATGCTGCTTCGATCCTCCGTGAACGATAATTCTGTACCAGACACGACTAAAATTGAACGATTTGATTAATTGCAGGAGGAGAAGTCGCGCCGAGGAGGATTCCGGTGGCGCGGAAGAGGTTCAAGGTCAAGATCAGAACTTCGGACCCGGTGCATCTGGGAGTCGAGAGGAGGAGGAAGATCTCCAGGGTAGAGAGGAGGCGCAGTCGCTCCAGACTGCGGACGGAGAATCCGCGGAGGAGGACGTGCACAAGAGGGTCGCGGCGGTGCAGGTGCAGGTGCAGGCGATGGAGGGCGACTGGAGGGCCTACTGCGAGCATCCCCTGTCCGTGGCGACCGCAGCCATGCTCAACCTGCAGCAGCAGCATCAGGTGTCCGCCGTTTCCGGTCACGCGGACGATCCCGGCGCCTCCTACGTTTACGAGTACTACAAACTCCCGGACAAGACACAGGACGTCAAACTTCCCCCCACCCATGAACTCTGGTCCACGTGAGTAGTCGCCGCGCGTCGCAGCCATATTTGTTAGGCTCAGAACTTGAGAAGTAAGGACCTACGCTCGCTTTATTGCAAAACACAAATAGTGTAAATCATTCTCTCACTCGCGAGGAAGACGAGACGGTTCGAGAAACGTGAGAATTCAATCAGGGAAAGGCAGGAGTGACTTTTGTAATCCCGAGGTGAGAGCCTCTCGCCGCGTTTTTCGTCTTTCTCCGACATATTTTCTGATTACGGTACTCAGCCGATTCGTAAAGCAGTTTTACACGTTTTCATTATCTTACCAATCGCTGCATCGGGTTTTCAGTCAATCGGGGTTATAGGCCTCAAAGGATTTGACGAAATGCATTTTCAACTAGGTTGCGATTTGAGGATACTTTATGGGTGATAGGCTCCTTGCTGCTAAACGCTCTTGCAGTAATCTTCGAAATTCACAACGAATAACGCAAGTAAATGTGAAAACGTTTTCACTCAAATACGAAAACCTGACTGCCTTTCAGGTTCGGTGAACGTATGTACAACTTTTCAACTATTCGTGCTTCTGAGCATCGAACGGTTGTTTATTCGTTCTAAATATCGTCTGAGTTCAAAAATTCTCTACTGAGTTAGGTTTAACCGCGAAAATACAAGTATTCGCTAATTTTCCAAAACGATCGAGAAACCAGCGAGCCGGCTGAAAATCTAACGCAAAAGACAGATCAGTCTGACGGTGCGTTCCGTACGAGTAAACTCTTCCGAACCATTTATCTGGTTTACAAACTGGCGTTATTCTCACCCCTGCGCACCCCTATAACTCGGAGGCCTTCTTATTTTGGGCCTAACGTCCCCCGGTGGATACACACGTAGCGTCATACCCACTTGGGTCCCCAAAGATCGGCCCGTCGGTCGGTCCCACTTTTGATTTATATCTACCGCTTAGCATATTTTGTAATTTACTGTTGAGAACCATCAACGTACTTACTGCGTTCGTAGAACGCTGTGCACGATCAGAACTCACGCGGTTGATCCGGCACAGTCCCAACCTCAGTAACAACACCGCAGGAGGAGAAAACATCTCCTCCTTCTCCCTCTCTCTCTCTCTCTTTCTCTCTCGCTGCCGACGCCGCTATCTCGATGAAATCTGTCCGATAAAATCTCGGTAATTTGTCGCGCATAATGCGTCCCGGTTCCTCGCCTAGCTTGCAACGCTAGTGCATCGGTGCGTGAACGTTACCGTAATCCAATTTCGAGGTTGCGACCCGTCGGTTCACGGCTCGGCGTCGCATATCCACGACTCCTGGACGTGGGTACGTACAGCAGCGACGCAGCTGACGCGCGTCGTGGCACTTGGTTTGAAAAAAAAAAAAAAAAAAATTAAAAAACAAAAAGCACACACGGCCAAAGCTGCTCGACGAGGAAACTCGCGCAAACGGTGTCGTTTTCCCGCGTCACTTTGAACCGTTCTCCAACCCCGAGGTCGCGGGGTCACACCGGGGTCGCAAATTGAAGCCAACGAGACGACGCGTTTTCACCTCGGCGTAGACATACTGCAAGTTTCGTTTTATGACCGCCGGTTATTGTGTTATACACACACGGCCCGGCTCTTCTCTCCTGCATGCGGTACACCGTGATAAATAAATCTTGGGATATATGACGTCTCCTTACAAGCTTATACCTACCTACTCAAGTTATTCTGTCATTACCGGGATGCGGTGCATGCCGTGCTCGTAACGCTTGTATGCGTCCTGCTTGTGTTGTACCTACTCCGTCACACAAAATACACGTGATTTAATCAAATGGCGCAGTTCGTCTCTTCGCGGATCATTTATTTTATACGTATTGCAGCCATTGGCTGTCTCCTCTGAATTCAACGGACCGACATTTTTTGCTTACCAGTTTCTTCAATATATCGCTCGTCCGCGTAATCTTTACAGATTTATTTTTATTCGACCAAAATTATTTGTGAACATCAATGAGCTGTATTTTTTTATGTTTTTTTTTCATGCAGACATGTAGACAAGATTCGTTTCTAACCGACCGTTCGAATAACATATGGTTAGGAATATATTTCTGGAAACTACTTATAGACATATTATATATATATATACATATATACTAGATTAAATGTCATATGCTATTTGAAAAATTGTTACTGCGTTATCAGTTTTTGATCACTTATTTCATTGATGTGCAATAGATCAAGTAAATTCATCCTGAACTCTCCTCGAGGTTTTGTATATTCCTCTTTTTATTTATTTATTTATTTTTTTTTTTTTTATCGGTTAATCGTTTTTTTTCTTTATCGTCTAATTTAAAAATAGAGAAGCGATGCAAAGACCGGCACTAAAAACAGTTTTAATTGGAACCTGCGGCGTTTAACGTCCCAGCCATTACGCTGTGACCAACATCGTTAGCAGCTGATTCAATTTGGGCAAAATAAACCTGTGCGTTTCACGAGCAATTTCATGCTCACAGATAAATATTTGAAATCGGACCCACAAGAACCAGTGAATCCAAGGAATGATGATTTTCAAAGAAATGTCCTGGCAAAAATGTTCACGAATCGCGATTCCGTGTATCTTGCTGGTAAAAAGTGAGCTTTGGATAGTCGAAGATCGACATTTTTACCGGCAACGAGCTTATGGAGTACAGTCCCATAATTGCAGCCACGATACGTCCCGCGGGTATAATCGTCAGGCGGGTTTCTCGCGTTGTTTTCTAGCTATCTGAGGCGAAGGATCTACGGTTAGGTAAAGGAGTACCTAGGTAAAACTGGCTACTCTCGTGGCCTCTGACCCCGGCATCGTCGTGACGAAGCGCGTTACATGCGCGACACGTACCCGCGATGATCGTCGTCTGGTGGTTCCTTTTTTTGAATACACTATACTGTAATAACAACGACGATGTACCGTCGTCGAGAGGATCGTGCAGGCGTCGACGCCGACCCCTGACCACCTTCGGAGAGTCAAGCGAGGGGTCAACCAGCGAGCTTTTGCCTGGCATCGCGACGTCGAAGCGTCGAGGAAAGCACGTGCTACACAGGTGCGGTTTTAGGCCGCGATCCGTGTCGTTTCATAAAACGGAAGAGGAATGTAGAAAATAGTAAAAGAAATTGTACGCCACACGCTCCGGGGCCACTTTTTTAATACACGTGTATGCGTGGACCAGTATTTCGAGTTTCGGCTTAATTCTTACGTTATACACGTTATGCGCATGAGGTATATACTTAATTTTCTTGCAGAACGCGCGTGGCTCTTGTCGACACGGATATTATACCCACGTATCTACGTTATGTTGTATACACACACGCGCGCGCGTTTCGCATTCGGGTTGCCCGGCTTCCAGCGTACACGGTGTATACCTACATCGTGTATAACCCGCGATTTCCGGTTTGAGAAATGCCGATTCCGGTTGCGCGGCGAACGGGTCGCCGTTTACCGCAAGCCCTAACTGGAATGTCTTGACCTTTAAGACGCGGATATGTGACCTTCGCGCTTCCAGCCTGCAGTTGTAGGTACGCTGTTAAGCGGGACAAGGCATCAAGCGCTTGCTTTGATAAATTGAGAAAATACAGATTCACAGACTCCGCGGTGTGATTATACCCGAGGTATATATCGCGCATGGGAATAATTGGCGATTTTCAACCCAAGTCCGATGAAAGAAACTCATTTTGGTATCTTGGTCAGCACCGCGATTCATGATTATGGTTTCGGCTGTTAAAAGTACACGAAACAAGTCCCGAGTTCTTAGTTATAAACTTCCAATCGCCAAAATTCCGCCACGAATAGTCATCCGGCTTTTCAGAAATACGCTGCAAGTGATCGAAGATTTTTCTATTAATATTTATCCGAGCGAGTGAAGTTAATCTTCTCCGAATGATTTCATGTAATTTTTACTCACGAATCAACCGTAACGTTAATTTTTATGACCTGAAAATCGGGACGAAAGTAACAATCAATCGTTTCCCTCGGGCGTTGAACCCATCCGCGGGAATAATCTTCAACTTTACTCCCTTGTTAGGTAATGCAGTTTTTCAGAAATACGCTGCGAGTAATCAAAGATTTTTGTATCAATATTTATTGAAGCCTCGACACTGCGGACAACGAATCGAAATTGAGTTCCTCGGACGATCTGCAGTCGTGTAAGGTACTTTAAATTCCTCGACGCCGAATGGCGTAGCGAAGTTGGAAAAAAAAAAATAATTTGGATCAAAAAGACTATCCGAAGCATATCCTGCGGGGTTTCCCTTCCTTCCTGCGCGCTTGCAGGATCAATTTCACTTAAGCCGAATTCATGGGGCAACACGTCGTGGGTTACAGAGTGTATTTTAAGCGGCCGAAGGTCCCTTCGAACCAAAGAATTCTTCAGCTTCCTGTCTCGCTGCAGTTTCGACGACACTCGTCCTCTGCACCGGCGTTTCTACCTGCCGTTCTCCTCCTCGTTGCGTCTCTTCTCCTTCTCCCTCTTCTCCTTCTTCTTCCTCTTCTTCTTCCTCCTCCTCCTCCTCCTCCTCCGTACCTGCAGACGGACTCGAGAGCCGGCGGAAAGGGATAGATCGGGTATCACAAGTGAAAAAGGTCCCATTGTGCGGGGCCATCTGACCGTAGGTAGCAGGGAACCCGGTACCGGGTTACATACGCCGTGTAAAAAGGCTAGGCAAGAGAACGAGGAGCGAAAAGAATAGAAAAGAATTGGATATCCAGGGCACGCAGCGGCGTTGAAGCGCGCCCGCCGCACGGCCTAGTTGCAGCTTCTTCTTATAATTCTTCTCCTCGATCCTAGGGGGCTCATGCTTTATTGTAGGTACGCTTTATCATGCTAAATATAACACGTTAACTACATCGAGTGCCGAACGGATCCCCGTTATTCCTTCAGGGTGCGGGGATCGTAACCCCCGAACTGTTACGGGAATAATGCCTGTTCCGTAGAATTTAAGACCCGATGACGTGCAAAATTCGTCTCGCATATTTAGCCGAACCTTGAAAGAATCCGGCTTCGATCCTCCCTCCCTCCCCCCTGCGACCGGATATCCATGAATATTATTACGACGATGCGTGAAAATATTTCGCTCTCAAATCTCGGTGAAATTTGTACGAAAAAAAAAAAAAAAAAAGAAAGCAAGAATTGTTGGCGAACTTCTTCATCGCGTACTAATTATTCCAGTTATATTCATCTCGTCTGCAAATAAGTTTTTTCAATTCAGAATTCTTTTTATTTCGGTAGTTTGTAAAACTTGTAAAACGGAACGTGGACGGTTATAATGTGTTTTTATACCACCCGGTGATACGTTGTTAATAATACGTGCGTTGTAAAATCTTCGCGGATAAGGATAAACGTGTCGTGCGAGTTGACGTTGAAGCATAATTTTCGCCAGTTTTATCGGGAGCGTAAATACGAGATCAGCGTTAGCGTCGCGGCTTGAATGAGAGGTGGAAAAAAATTTCTTCATATTATTGGACACTTTTGAAAACGACGCGAATAGGTGTGCAGTACGGTATGCAATGTATTATACGTTCGTATGGAGTCTGTAAAGTTGACGATTTATGAACTTTTATTCGAGGTTATTTTCAAGCTTACCTGCGCTGAATTTCTTGCGAATTTCATTCTCTGCATACACACGATCAATTTTCTCTCACTTTTCTTATAACTAAACGTGTCAGTTTTTATCCAAAACTTGTACGCGTTGTGCGGTTATTTTTATCCGCGCCCTGCCAGCGTACGTCAAAGGCGCGAAAATCCAGTTGTTATTTTCCTCGTCATTAGTATAATAATAAAATTGTTCGGGAAACGTCGATTCTGTGAATACCTTAATCTGAAACGAGGAAAAAAAATTGTTCTCTCACAAATCAGGTCCTGTTGTAATATAATAAAACGCCTACAGCGTTTCGTATTCGTAGGCTTGGTTTGAAAAAATTATGAGAAATCGTAAACCGCGAATCATTGTAGAAATCGAGATTTGAAGTTGGGTATACATATATACCTGATTCAATTCGGTTTTTCTACTGTAAATTCATTTGCAGTCTCACAAATTAAAGTACCCTGATCGAGTCTATTTAGGTCAGTTTTCACGAGGTTCTTTCAAAGTTGAGTTTCATTCAGAGGAGATAATGTCATGTTTGATTAAAAACCAGAGAGAAACATGCTGTGTTTAACTAACAAGAAAAAATTGAATCGATAAAATCCGAAAACGAAAAATTTGCGTTATATTAAAATATATACACTCAGTACAACATGTAGAATAATTCTACGAAAATCTCTATTTTCTAAATACACGAAACGCTTATAACTGCATCCGTTTCATTATCTAATTTAAATATTTATGAACATGATCGTTAGAGTATCTCCACACCAATAACTTGTTTTGAATTTTCGATTAGACGATTAATTTTTTGCAAACACGACGAAAAAAATATGTTTCAATTATTCAAAGTATACAATATAAAATATGGTTACACTTTATCACTCAAATCAATTTCCATTGAGGCTATCTTTCTTAATTATCTTTTTTTTTCTTATCTTTCAATAGTCGAATCAAATGACGATAAACTTTGAATCAAAAATACATTTCCTTCACTTACGAATCAATCCAAAAAATAGTTATTATACTTCTAATTGATATTCGCTCAGCTCCATTTACACCTATTTGATGAACAAACAACAAGAATTCAATATACTCACAAGAATTTCGGATGAAATCGGAGAAAACTGAAAACCGTTTAGGTTACAGAACGCCAGTCAGCAACCCGGACACGTCCTAAATTCAATGTCCGAGTTAATGACCGAATACATAGAAATGCGGATTTTTTAAGCCGAATTTATAACCTGTTGAAATTAGTAATTAGTCTTAAATTCCTTTGGTCGGTAAGTTAGAAAAGTGCACTTTTATTTGTCGGTTTTGCATTAGCGATACAAAGGAAATAAAGCAATCCATAACCAAATGTCTATCGGAAAATGTCGGATTGTTAATTGATCCTAATGACTTACACGTATGGAAATGTTCGCATTACTTAGATGTTGTTACCGAGACCTTAGCCAATCTTGGAATATTATTACTCTACGCAACATTACCTTACGACTTGAAAAAAATTCTGTGTAAAAATTTAACAATTCAGAAATAGACTGCGATCTTAGTTTTAGCAAAAAACGATAGAGGATGTGGGAGAAATTTTTGAGTCAAAAAAATTAAAACAACATGTAATACATACGCGGGGTCTCTGAGACCCCAAACTTTTTTCAAACATTCCTCATCTTACTCGCACAAACAATCCTGATTCAAGCACGCTCACTTAAAAATTCTACGGTTCTGGGGTCAACTGGACCTCGTGCAAGTGACTAGGGTTAATTGTGACCCGTTCGTCACTCGGGCCATTCACCTTAGCAGTCAACACCGCCAACATCATACATCACACTTAGACTAAACCATGGTATCGTTATGTGTCCGAAGGGGTGTGATGGGCCAGAAGCTGCTGGTGCAGGAGCCGCAGGGTTCGGGATCATCGAACCGCATGGAGACGGGCCCGGAGTCATCCGGCAGCGGAGAACTCCACCACTTCCTCCACCAGTACAACCAGTCCCACAGTCCGGGGGTCCAGAGTATGCCCAGCGGTCTGCCACTGAGTCCGCAGTCGATGCAGCGGCACGATTCCGGCCCCGGGGGCGTTTCCGGTGTGAAACGAGAGCCGGAGGACCTGAGCTCGTCGCGGGGCCAGCAGTCCAGCAACAAACGGCACAAGGCCCAGGACAGCCCGACACCGCCGGCCGACCACTCGGCCATGTACCACCACCAGCACCAGCTCCAGGTCCAGCAATACGGCAGCCCCTACGACCCCTACTCCTCCTGCAGTCCCAGGTTGCAGTCGGCCGCCTACTCCTCCGGGTCTTCGGGGGGTGCGGGACTCCAGCAGGAGGGAACCGCGGTCTACGTCACAGGAGACACCCTTCCGCCGCTTCCCTCCTCGGGTTCCTCGTCGTTACCGACGACGACCGCGTCCTACACCCGGTACGACGTCGTCCCGAGCTCCTACGCCGTCACCCACACGATAAGGTCATCCTCCAGCAGCAGCAAAGCTCTCACCGTCGACCTGCCAAGCCCCGATTCCGGCATTGGTGCCGACGCCGTTACTCCGAGGCAGGATCATCATCCGCCACCGACCGCTCTTCATCAGGTCAGTTTTTCCATAAAAAGAGGCGCTGGGCTGGGCGTTGATCGCAATCCTCGGCGACTACGGTGACGCAACTAAGAAAATTGTCGTTTTTTAGTAGAAGGAAATAACTATGAGCAAATAGTTTTGCATGCTTATGGAAGTTATGTAACCGATGTTGTCTGAGCTGTGACCACCAATTTTTCAACTACAGATATGTCACTTTTCAAGCTTATATAGATTCGAAGTTTGAAAATACAAATATGGTCCCAACTCTAAAGTGCCAATTTTTTAACTGCGTCACCCTTTGCTTGTTGCTATGGATGAAAGATCGTTCAGGGGAGGACGTGAAAGCTTAATGCAGATTTTACATCTGTGAGGTGAATACATGGACAGCACTTTTTCGGAGTATACTCTACATCAATTGCGGTAAATCCACTTGAGCATATTGAAACTCTTACTAACGGTTTTGTAACTATTATTAGCCGACTTGCAGATCTTGCCACAATTGCTGTAGCTTTAAGGCCAAAAAAGTTCTGTGTCCATGTATTTACCACGGCAGGTGTAAAATCTACAATATTTTATTTTTTTTTTCGTTCAATCAACTTACAGAGGTAGACTGGCATGCTTACGAATGTCCAAGTTTACAAATTTGATTGCAAAAAAGAGCGTCACATCTCAATTCGACATGTAACTCTGAACAAATGTATGTGTCGAAATATTCTGCTTTTAATCGAGTATTATAGCATCTCTTTAAGGAGATGTAACACTGTTAGAAAGACGGACGTTGAATGGAAGATCGAAAATATTTAATTAGGATCCAAAGTATAGACGTGATGAACAAAAAGAGATAGGAACTTTTTTGCAATTGACTAATGATTTTCTGTTCACGAACGTTGAGTTAATACCGCGTGAAATATTGTTTGAAGAAGAATGTTTATAATTAATTACTATCCGCTTATAAAAGTGGAGTACATTTTCCTGCCACCAGATGTACTTCGATATTTCGGATCCCAATAGAAATCCACACCGCATTTGGGTGTTGATTTTAAAAAGCGCAGCTTACACCGATGCTGTTGAATTTTATAGAAAATGGCGTTGACTTTTATCGAGACGGTAAATTTTCTAATAGAACAAGTCGGTTATTCGAAAATTGTTACTTCTTATTAACTTCGTTTGTACAAAATATGAAATTTCACTTTCTTTCTCTCACGGGAGTGAAAATCTAGCCACTCAGGCAGAAATTATATTTCACCCAAGAAAATTTAGAGTGCGTGAATATTCTGTAAGACTTTTCTTTCGACATTTTCTGTACAAGAGTGCGATTTTACCCGAGCAGAAATTAAAATGTCCTTCGAAAGATTTTGTTAACTATAATCTGTTCCCAAATTTTTATAACGAAAAACGCGTTAACAATCATAAAAACGCAATATCTCAAGCGGACCCGATTTTTTTCGCTTTCATTTACCTACAATAGTAAACCTCGGATAATTTAACGCTGCAGTTAGTTGTAAAGAAGTACAAGCGCGTAATATCGAGACGGTGGCGGTTAAATTGAACTGCTTCATCGGATCCCACCGCAAGGTAAAGCGAACAGTGAGTCGATAATGATGATAATAAAAGAGCAGAGAGCCAAGGGAGAGAGAAAGAGAGAAGAGACGGTGGAATGGGCCGGAACCGCGGCTCGTAAAGTATTAATAGAGACGCAATCCTTTCATAAACGTCGAAATTGTCGCCAAGTGAGGAGCGCACGCATGAACGCGGTTCGCTTTACGAGACCGCAGAACCTGAAGAAGAGATGCGCGTTAAATCCGCACTCGCTTCAATTTACCATTTTACGAGCCGTACTTGAAGATCCCGCTGCACCGAAGCCGCGCTCGTTTCCTTTTCTTTTATCTTTCATCCGCGTCCAGGCAATCTGATCTGCGAGTACTGCAACAGTTGCAATCCTTCGAAGCGCCGGCTCTTCTTCTTCTTCTTCTTCTTCCTCCTCAGCAGCCAGCTCCTCTCTTGTTTGCCTCAATTTCACCTCCTCTCTTCAGACTATTATATCACTAATGCCGCACTTCGCGGAGCCCGCAAGAAATCGTCAGCGTGATTTAACGGCCTATTTTAACAACCGTGCAGATTGAAATTATCCCCAATAATAGAGCCTGTCTATTATACGCATGCAATTACGATTTTTTCTAACCTTACCGCATTTACACCTTGCAGATCATCTGTACAAGTGAAATTAATCATCCCCGAATGACTTTTTATACTTTTTACTCTCGAATCAATCGTAATGTCAACTTTTCTCACCTGAAAACCGGGACGTATGTCACAATCGATCGCTTCGCTCGGGCGGTAAATCCACCGGCGGGAATAATCTTCAACCTTATTCCCTTGTTACATAAAGTAATATTCTTTTTAGCTGTCTAAGAATACCTGGAACGATTTCTTCACTGCAGCCACTGCATGCGTGGCTCAATTCAGCATCACCCTATCAAATATACATTATACAAGTACTAAGATCGTTGTCTTACTTCTTTTCAGACGTCCTTCGATTACACGGAACTCTGTCCCGGAGGTCCTGTCGCCGGGACAGCCGTGGTCCTCGAAAACGGGGCGGTCGTTCATCACCAGCCCCTTCAACTCCAGCTCCAGCAGGGCCACGGCCAGGTCCAAGTCCAACGGGGTGGGAGCGGAGGCCTCGTAGCATCGGGTGCGAGCAATCCGAACGCATCCCAAAATCCGCCAAGATCGAGACCTTGGCACGACTTTGGCCGACAAAACGACGCTGACAAGATTCAGATACCAAAAATGTGAGTGCGTTAACCGTTGCGAAGGAATTTATTAGCCACGGATGCCTGCCGCTGTTAAAAATAATTTCTTTACTGGATTTCCTACACTATATTGGAAGTTTTATTCGGATACGTATACGCAAATCAAACTTCAACAAATCATAGCTCGTTTTGTTTGCAAATTAAGAATTTACTAATGGGCCGAAGTTACATTTTTAGATAGCTCAGGAAATTACCGTAAAAACGATTTGTGCGAAATCAATACCGGTTGTGAATGTGAGAAACTAACGTTTCAGTTTCAAAAAATAAAAAAAATATGTGTACATCCATAGGTTATTAGATTAGATCAGGTGATTTAGCCAGAATTGATGTAGCCGTTACTCGTCGAAATTGGACAACCTATCAACGAATTTGCAGGAGTTTGTAAAAAAAAGAAAAGTGTTCTATAATTTAAACCGTGCCACAAATTATCGAGTAGGAAATTACTTCGCTAAAATCTTCATCGCATTCATTAGTTTTCTACTGAAACTAATCGCAACTCAATTGAAAATCCTGTTTAATTTCGCAACCTTTCTCGAGAGTTTTAAGACAACCTTACCAAATGGTAAAAATCCAGCTTTAAGATGACGCTGCGGACTTTATTCGGCGGAATTACCGATCGGATGTCAAAAATCCCCGATACGCGGTGCAATGTTACACATATTCGAGGGCGTTAACCCGTCGGAGGGTTTATCGCTCGGCGTGGTCCCATTAAATATTAAATACGAAAGTGTTCCATTTATATTATACCGGGCGTTCATCCGTGTGCGTAAGTTCCTTTAGATTACACATAATACAATATACGCGCGACGTATCGCCGGTCGAAGGAGCTAACGTTAACGTATAATAATACTTACGTCGGGCTTAGGTAGTTAGTCGGTGCAGGCGTTGTTTGTGGCTGTATGCTCGGTATATCGCGAAGCGACGTTATTAAATGTTGGCGGTAGGCTAGACGCGCGATAAGCTAAGTAGAAGCGGTGGTATATGTACGCTTTATACGCTTCTTTATACACGGTTTCACTCAGTGAACAGATATCGACTTCCTTCGGATAACGCGGGCGAAACGCGCCGCTTCGACTTTCTGTTTCTCCTTCCTTCTCTCTCTCTCTTTCTTTTTTCTTCCAGTCTCGCATGTCCTCTCCCTTTGACTGTATTTTATTTATTTTTTTTTTTTTATTCATACCTTTACTGTTTTCGAATATTTCCAATTCCTTTCCTTGTGATCCGTTCGCCCCGTGACGCAATATGGCTGGGAATTATCCCAGCCAGCCGCGTATGCTTGACGTGAAAGCATCGAAATGAAGACTTTTCTCAATACCTCGAGTCTCGTTAATGTAAACCAGTTACTGAACGTGTAACGTATGTACTGAATTTTATCGGAACGAAAAAAGTTTCAGGGGTAAAGAGAAAGAAAAAAGGATAACTATGTTATTCAATAAACATGTCGTCACATCGCACAATCTTTATTGAAAAACCAATACACACGCTGTTCACCGTTTGACTGGAATGCGCTTATACTGTATATCTACATTACGTAGATTTGTATGAATAATCTATCCACCAAATTAATACAAATCTCGACGTATTCGTACAACGTGTGATATACTGGCCCCCATTTGTTCAGAAATACGGCGAACTCATCCAAGTATAATATCGATGATATACCGATTGGTGGCTTCTAACGGTCGGAGTGAAAGATCGAAACTTATGCCGAATTTAGTACCAGCTCAATCTAAAATTATAAATTCGATTTTAGATGCAGCTTTTTCTTCATACATCAAATCTCTAAAAACTTGAAAATCCACCGCGCTTGCGCGAGTTTTATCGGCTAATCATGCAGGCTGGCCATCCCGAGTCTTCAGCTGTCAAACGGTTCCTGGCGACGATGTAGTTGATACAAATTTTCGAGGTTAGAATCTCAAATAATTGAGCTGGCGACTCGGAAAGGTTTGGAAAGCATTCGTTGTCGGTTCGGAAAGTTGACTCTTCAAAGAACGATCGGAATTTAATGCTTACGCTCTTTGAACATTGAACCGTACACATTTTGCGCACGTTGGCACGCCTGCATCGCAGACGAAAATATCGCCGCGGGAAGATTTCGCCGACCAATGAGATCGAATTACTTAGCGCATGCGCGGTTGATTTTGTACGTGCATCTACGTGATTTACGCGATAATTGGAAAATTAGGAGTCGACATTTTCCACGATGCGTATAATTGTGCAATTTTACCAATTGTCACAAGTATTACCGAAGAGTTGCGTCCAACAATCGATGCGGCACAACGACTTCCGGGATACAAGGTGCGAGCAGAGATTGTCTGTTCGTTCTACCGTACGAAGTGCGCAAGGCATCGAACCTTTGAAAGCAGTGACAAAGTAGCTTCAAATTGCCCCGGTTCACCGCTGGCAGAGTTTGATAAACTGTCTCTACTTTCACAAATCGTTTATTACTCGCATAACATAGAAGTAAATGTAATGTTGCATACACGTGTTGAATTGCCACTATCACGCATGCGTGCATGTTATGTTATGACCTGTGCATATCTCGGCACGAAGTAATGTCCATTATACTTCCCTGTAATAAGTTTGAAACGTCAAGGCGCGGTCAATTCATCATTGGACGCGTTACTCGCTCGGCTTATAATATTATCCCTTTATTGGCGTCGATTCTCGATCGGTGTATAACTTGAGTCGAGGTTAGTTACAGGCGTATAGTATACATGCATACCACCGCCGTGAAACTTTATTCAAATTACAAGAAGAAGAAATAATTTATTATTCCAATTGCAATTGCTCAATCCAGGAAATCGAAATAACCGCTGAATGTAAAAAAGAGAAGATAAGAATAACGCGAGAGAAGAAAAACAACCGCGAATAATTCATGAATATGAGCAATTTGTTGACGTGGAATTTTGTGGATTGTATAAAAAATCGATGTAGCTTCTCTCTCGATCCGATCGCGGGAATGTATCAAATAAATATATAAATTTTTTTTTTCCAAGTCGGTGTTCGATCGTCCGACGTACAAGCTTCCGCGTCGGAATAATTAACCAATTTAAATATCTCGAATGATTGTTATTGGCGTAATATATACACATAAATATATTTCCCCGGGTACGAAGTAAATAAATTATCGTTTACGTCCCGCGCGACATGAAAATGAAACAATTCTTTTCCTCGGTTTCCAAACGGTTTTACTTTTTCTTTTCTTTTTTGTTGGTTTGTTTTTTTATTTTCAAACTTTTCTTCTCTGATTCTTTTAATCTTTGATTCCACCCTGTTATTCACCGCCACGTATCGCGTTCGGTCTGGCACCTCTCTGGCAGCCCTTTATACTTACATCCATCCCGACTACCTGCCAGGGGATGATCGTAAAATCTTCCCCAAGAAATAATCTGCCAGCAGGAGTAGTCTTCAGACGCAAGTTTTGATCGATTGTCCTTTTTGTCCGCAGCTACTCGTCCTACGGTTTCAAATATCACCTGGAAGCGCCGATCAGCACCTCGCAGCGTCGGGAGGACGACCGCATCACGTACATCAACAAGGGTCAGTTTTACGGCATCGCTTTGGACTACATACCGGATCCAGACAAGCCGCTCCTCAAGTCCGGTCAGACGGTTAAGGTAGGTGAACACTCCTCGTCCTTGCTGGGAAAACGATTAATCGGCGTGCGATCATCCACCCTAGAAACCTTCTAATTGCTTTGTCAAATGGAAGGCTGAGTTTGAAAATTTGCAGGATTCAATCTACGTTAAAAAAAAATAAATAAAAACACAAAACAATTACACCGTTACCGGAATTCCAGAAGAAGTGAATTTATTTACACAATTATTATAACGGAAGCTCGATGGAAAAGGGGGTAAAAATTATTAAGCAATTGACTTGATTGTCCTTCAGCTTTCATACCATTCGATTGATTTTTCGGTTCAAATTTATTTTTTTTTTGTAAATTTGAAGCTTCCAGCCTTCCTGCATCGGTGCGTGTTAAACTCGCGTGAAATGGAACGTCGGGATAAAGCTGGGTTAATGAATACCGCATAAAATTGTTTTAATCGTCTTGAAGATCTCGTGGAATTATTAAATTAAACCGACTCGCCGCGTGCAACGTGTGTGTTATACACCGATTCGTGTAATAAAGTTTCGTAGAGATTCAATCGAATTCGAGCCGCGTATAAATGCCGCTGCATCTCGACTCGGAAGACTACGTAACATTATAACATGTATACAAGTATACACGGTGCGTATAGTTTGTCGATAAATTATCAAAATTATCTTCGTCCGAGAATAAACCGTCGAAACGTTCCACGGAACCGTTGCAAATGGATTCCGATCTATAGATATAATGAGAACTGTTAGAAGCGTTGACACGATCGAGCGGCGTTTTCTATTGCCGTTTATGAGACGATTCCTCGGATCTCCGGCTTCTCCTAATCACCTTAATTTCAACACGCGTGTCTGAACCTGGCTCTCTTGATTCGGATATAAGTCAGAACATCGCAACGACGACGGTGAGAATTAACGTTGCAGGTACTTAATTAAATACCCGTTCCGGTTGACTCTGAATTTCAAACAGCGAAGCCCTGATATTCCGCCGTCTGGTATGCATAGGTGTACAATATACCAGGGTGGTTAATTTTTCGACGATTTTTTTTTTTTTTTTGTTTTTTAGTATTTGTCACAGTGGCACCCTTAAAAAAAAGAAAAGCAATGTCGAAAAATGAATCACTGGTATATAATTGTAAGTAAGAAACAGTAATTTGCCCGTAATTCTCGACACTGTCAAGTCAGTAACCGCGGTCATCGGCTCAATTATACTCGCTTTACGATTCCCGATAGTTCTCAGTTCTGTCATGGCTTCAAATAATTCAACTAGCACGTCAATCCCGGTGACTTAACGGAGTGACGTTTCACCGTCGGCAGAGACACACTGTCTACTTTATCGCTAACCGCCGTCTGCGCTACCCAAGTAGCACACGGCTTATTTATTGCCGTCTTGTTAGTGTCGGTGTAGAAAATTGAGACAACTGATTTCGTTGAATAGAAAATCGTGCACGTTTTCAAACCAATCGTTACACAATATTGTACAATTGTTATCATTACGAGTGCATTATATCTGGTTAATGTTTAGTAAAAATATAAATTGGCCAATTGGACATCTACGAGGCTACGTTTTATCAAAATCCACCCGTATTCGACAGTTTAGAGTACATTTTCACTATTTACGATACCCTGAATTCCATAATTATAGGAAAGCTGGAGTTGTCCTGCGTTACATTACCCACGCAACGATTTCATTCCGTACGTTCATAATATTTCCTGAAATAAATCGCCAAAAAATCGCGTACCTTCTGTCTTAAAACACGGTGTTTAAATTGCATCCTCGTTGCGAAATTGGCTGTACTTAATGACGACCGTCCGTGAATTAACGCTCGCCAATACTCCGTGTAAAAAAATATTCTCTGATAATACACGCGCGCACATTACGAGCGGTTAAAAAACATTCGCGACAGGATCGTGACAAGTGTGCTACCTGGAACGTATCCACTGATTCATATTTCGAGAGCTCGAGGGCACATGCCTCTTATTCGCGATCCGTGGTACTAAATCCGCAGCACGCATCGATGCACGCAGGCTGTACGTATCTGCAATCGGGGCTTGCACGCGCATATGTGGCACGCATATCGATACGTTTATACATACATATATGTATAAACTTGACGCGGCTGCAGAGGACGTTGATCGTAAAGCTCTGCACCGCAGGAGCATTTCTCCTCGAGCTCTGTACGCTTTAACGCAACGTATCCGCACAGTGTGCGCTTTAATCGTGTGCACACGTAGATACGTGGCGGTATCGGTTATGCTGCAGGAAAACATGGCGCCTTATATTCGTGTGCTGCGGAATCGGGTGCGACGCGTGTCCGTTCGCCCATTCACCCGAATCACGAAAAATCGCTGCCAACCTCTACGTGCGCGCGCCGATTCGATCGCCCTGCACACACGTGCATTCGGTATTACTTTATGCATTTGCAATGGTGCGGTCTCTCTACCCGGCATCCTATATTTTATATAATACGTATAACGCATACGTGTGGAATCGGGCGTGACCAATGACTTTGTTGTCACCGTCGTCGCTCCCTCGGCTCCTTGGAGTCCGAGCTATTTCATTTCGTATCTTGATCGCCTTACCCCACCTTATTATTGTAGGTACCGGTACAAATTCCAGCTTTCGACCCTCTTCGATATCGCACGCGCCGGATACCTTCTTTTTTGGGAGGAGGGGTCAGGAATACTTCCGTTATCAAAGTTAAAGCATCGCGAATACGTAGGTATATGCGCAAAATTTGGAAATTTGTCAGACGGATCGTGGAATTTTTATTTTCTACTCTGTGTCTAGCTGATCACACGCCTTCGGAAATGGGAAAAAAAATTCTGATAATGATAACCGCCCACCTTTTTCATGATACCTGATTTTCATTCATGTTTTACGTCTTATCAATCTTGTAGGAAAGGATGCCTGTAAACCGGCTGCTTCAATACTACTTCACAGCGAGTGGGGGAATCTGTGTGTTAAGGTTTTTCCTGCATTCCACTTCGCGATCTCATTCCGTAAATTTGAGACAGTCGCGAGGCTGCTGAAACTCCTCCTCGCTGCAGAGTGTATACACGTATATGCGTGTGCATGTATATACATACGTATATATTTATTTATACATATACATATATATATATATATATGTATAACAACTGCCGCGGTGTTGAGCTGCAGCCTCGACGAACACAAAAACTGTGTGGCGTAAAAGGGCACGATGCACGTATAAGCATGCAGAGACGCATGAGATGAAACTTGAACGCGCTACCTCAACCAGTGTCTGCGTATAATGCGGTATCATACGTATACATATGCGATGCGTACGACGTACTCTTCGCCTTTGTAACGTCTCACGCGCATGCTTGATGATCAAACTAAACTCTCGTATATGGGGTGGCTCGGTCGAACTGAAAAATTTTGAGAATTTGCTTTGTTTTATGGTTCATAGACTACTCAGGATCAATTGGTCGCAGTTATACGGTAGATTAAATAAAAGACGTCAAGTTACTGGTACGATTATACGGTGTAGTACGTTTCAACTTGTTCTGTTCCATATGGAAATCAACATCCCTGTGATGAATCAATGCGTGCTTGGTAATTATAAATTACAACAGTTCAAACAACTGTAAGAAGTATACACTCGGTGTAATAAACGTGCTTACAGATTTAGTAGACACAAGTTCTTTAAGTTCAACAATATGTAAACTTATTTAGAGTAAATACTTACCTTGCGGTGCATTTACGTGTACATTATGCGTGTACGTAAGACTTGTACTCACAAGTTTACACGCGTGTAGGTGGAACACGGACGCGTACATTTAGAGTATTTTTCTTATACGTACTTGAGGTCCATTCGTCAAGTATAACACGCCCTGTAAATTACACAGGCGTATAAATACGCGGCGTACCGCGAGTTGGTAATACCGATGCACTCTTCTGACGTAGAATCTTTCGTGCTTTCACCGACACACTCTAGTCAAGTAGTCATGCGTGTACCGACGTACGTGTACCGATTGTGCGGAGCGAGGGTTCAGCCAATGGACGTTCTGATCTCTTTGCGTTTAACTCCGCAGAATTACACGTTGCGATATGCCTACCTACCGCACTGGCGGACACACCGGCCCATGTGTACGTACCTACGTATGTACCTCGGTAGGCGCATGTACACCACTTGCGTACAATGTAATATGACGAAGAGATGTATGTAATATAACGTGATATATCAGCCGCGGTGCAACGTACGTCGCACAATATCCAAGCATACGCAGTGAAACTTGAGGTGTTTCCTTGCCTCGCGTTTTTGCCGCAGCTGCATAACCATGCGTATATACCTGCCTTTTTTTTATTTATTTTTTTAAAAATAAATACGGTACGAATATATCATCATTATCGTACGTTCTAGGAATACTGTACGTACTTATTTAAGTCACGATATTGGCGTACAGACAAATTATAGGTTGGACGATCGCATAGCATTCGGATTCATGTTTTTAAACAGTCGTGTAGAAGGGGGAATCATCGCAGTTGAAATACTCTTGCCATAGTTTTGTTTACCCTGAAACAGTCATCGATGACTATTGAATGCGTGAAATGATCTTACGGTGTAAATTGAATTCGAAGCGTGTCAATGGCGGCCATATTGGTTTCGTCCGAGGGTCTGAATTCACCTGTCAAATAAAACTTTGAAAGTACTTATGTAGCTTCCGATTTTCAAGAATCCATCTTCGACAATTCAGTCGTATAACTGTAGTGTATACCTGTGTAGGTACTTGTGTTTCTGCCGAAGATGGGTACGGTTCACTTGAAGCGACCTAAAACTCTTAATGAAACTTACAGAGCGTCGTTATGCTGATGTTCCGAGAGGAGAAAAGCCCTGAGGACGAGATAAAGGCGTGGCAGTTTTGGCACGGCAGACAGCATTCGGTCAAGCAGCGCATACTGGACGCTGGTAAGTCTGTTTACTCATTGTCGATTCTGTTTACCCATACCTGTGTCATCCGCACGCACTCGAATCCAATGATCGCGAGATGAGCGCGTGCTGCATTGTGCGCTTCGTTCCTTCGGACGATAAACCTCGACTGGTTCCCATTTTTTGGTTCATTGTAATGATCTTTGAGTTTGCTATATGCTTCCGGTATGATTTGAAAGTGGTCGTAATGTTGCCACTAAGAAACTGTCCGCCAATTTTCATCACTTTATCACATAACGCTGTGGATGTTGATTGATATGAAGATAGTCGATCATTGAATCGTGGATATATTGTTGTCGTTTCTGCGCAAGCTTTCGGGACCCGTTAAGAACGGCTTACAAGGTTGGTGATACAGACTTTAGACTACAATACGCTCTTTGGACGCTCGCCGGTTCATTTAGCGTTTATTTTTAGTAAACTACTAGTTTTCTCAGTTAACGAATATACCGTGAAATGTTTTTCAGATACGAAGAACAGCGTTGGCTTAGTTGGATGCATCGAGGAGGTCGCGCACAACGCTATCGCCGTTTACTGGAACCCGGTTGAATCTTCTGCCAAGGTAAGCGGAAGGGCTCTTCCTTTTTGCCAATATCTGTTTTTGCAGATGTAAAATTTTGATGAATCGATAATCTCTGTTAAACGAAGTCCATTTATGTACTTGGACGATTTTGTCAACTGTGAAGAATTGAAATACATTCGACGTTATCGATGTACCTTATGTTTTGTAATAAATATTTTTGGTGTTAAATTTTTCGAACCATTACATCTCCACAATGTTTCATTTATTATGAGATCATTCGGAATTCCCATGACGTATCGGGTCATGTATGTCTCGGTACTGACAAGATTCTTAAATACTTCGCAGATAAACGTGGCGGTCCAGTGTCTGAGTACAGACTTTTCGAGTCAAAAGGGCGTGAAAGGTCTGCCTCTCCACATCCAAGTTGACACGTACGAGGAGCCTCCACCCCATCCGCACACTCACACGCCTACGCCACCCTCGCATCGGGGCTACTGTCAGATAAAAGTGTTCTGCGATAAGGTGAGTGATGACGCTGAAGATAAGTCGTGCGATTTTCCGCAGGACGAAAATAGATCAGATTCAGTGATTATTCAGACCGACTGCAGAAAAGAGAGAGAGATGGTGGATGAATGGAATAAATATATCATTCTCTGTCTTGCACAGGGTGCGGAGAGGAAAACAAGGGACGAGGAACGGAGAGCGGCAAAGCGGAAGATGACGGCCACTGGAAGAAAGAAGCTAGACGAGCTCTACCATTCCGTTACGGAACGCAGCGAGTTCTACTCCATGGCGGATCTACATAAGCCCCCGGTCCTCTTCTCACCACCCGCTGAACACACCATCGACAAGGTAAGCGCCGAGAGAGAATTAGCTCATGCCATTCAATTAGAGCGCCGTAGCGTATGGGCGAATCTTGCGGGCTTTATCGTTGCAGTTAGAACCTTCCTCAGAGGTGAAGTAAGACGCGAACAACCCTTGCCATCGTTTTGTTGGAGATGGTATAGCTGTCGGTGAGCATCGACTAATGAAATAAATTTTACAGCCGAAATAAAATTCCAAGTGAGACGACGCGCGCCATGTTGAATTGTGATTTGATCTCCGTATTACGGAAATATAGCTTACTTCACTTCGTATGCGCGAAATATCCCATGTTCTCTTGAATATGAAACGAGTATAAAAACCGTTGGCCAATTGCAGTTCTCGCCGATGGAACTGTCCGGATTTTACGGCGGCGGCGGCGGCGGCACAACCGGCGGAGACACGGACACGTCGTCACTGAGCAACGGGGAAGGTGGCGGAGTAAAAGCGGGGCCGAGCAGTCCGTACCCGACGTGCGTGAGGCCGAGTCTCCCTGCGCTCAAGTTCCACAATCACTTCCCACCGGACAACCTGACCTCCATCCACGACAAGAAGGACTCCCTGCTGATGCAGGTCCAGGAACTCCAGGGCTCGGCGCTCCAGGGGATGCAGCAGACCGGCCTTGGAACCGGCGTGGCGGTCGGCAACCGGCTTCACCTTCAGCAGCAGCATCTTCGCGGCAACGAATCCGAGGAACGCGTTATGCTCTACGTCCGGCAGGAGTCCGAGGACGTTTACACACCACTCCACGTCGCGCCGCCCTCGGTTCAAGGACTCCTCAATGCTGTAAGAGCCCTCCCACCCTTGAGTCCTAGCCTCGCGATCACCTCGCAATGCAGTCAATTCTACTAACTGTGTGCAATCGTTTTCTACTTGTGCTGCTGCTGTGTTGTTGCTGCCCTTTTCGTGTTTCTTTTTCATTGTATCTCACGCTGCCCCGGTGAAAATGATTTCTACAATTTTCCACGAATTTTTACAGAAATTGGGACATTTCATACAATAACGTGCAAACAATTGTTTTCGTAAAAATTGTAAATATGCATAGTTTCTCATAAAAACCTGTAGATTTTCGTGAAAATTCTTATGTCTTCGATTAAACATCTACAACGTACGAAAATTTTTATCGAAAATTAACAATTCTATACGAAAAATTATGCATTTTTTATAATTTTGTACGAATAAATACGAAATGTTCCAATTTCTGTAAAAATTAGAAGTAGTAGAAATTTTTACCAGGGTGATTACGCTTTTCCTCTATCGTACCTTTAATCATTGGCGATCTCACGTGATCACGTCTTGAATTAGCGTTCTCGAATATTGTGGTAAAAATCAAAAATCACCCACCGACTTGTGTATATTTTTTAATTTTAATTTTCACGAAACGCAGGTAATCCTGAAAAATATGGATTCTATTCGTCGTATTACATGCATTGCAAATTTCAACATTGTTTTATTAAATTCGAACTCAGTGACTCTACTTAAATCATTGCCCCGAAAATCTTACATTTACGCAGAAAACAGTCTAAAGGTAACATGGCGTTTTTTCAATAGTTTTTATTCACCAATTCGGAGACGTGATCCAATGTATTGAAACAACCGGCTCCAAGGGATTAATTTGACTACGTTCTGTCAGGACGTTACACGATAATAAAACAAAATTGAAAACAAAAAGTCGACATAAGCTTGTTTTAAAATCGAAACAATCAAGTACAGCGTTATAAAATAAACGCTGCGCTTGGTGTTTGGGCAAGTACTTGACATATTTAAGTCCTGTGTTGTCGAACCTAATGAAACGGCGGAGAATAGTACGGAGACAAAACGTTAACATTTTTAAAATAACCATACTGTAAAAAGCGGATTTTCAATCAATTATTTCTTATCTGTTCAGCATTGCTTTATGTGCTGCATAATGTGTAAATACATACAGATCAATATATCTATAGTACGTTTGTACGATAATATGAGTTAATTTTGGAGAGTAAAATGATTATATTGTAAATTTTAACACCTCTCCATACCTATACATCTATGATAGTTGAATAAAAACCTATTAAATATTCTTTATTCGCATTATTATTATTACTACTACTATTACTATTATTATTAGTATTATTATTATTGTTGTTGTTGTTGTTGTTGTTGTTATTATTGTCTGTACCGTTTCATTGGGTTCAACGGAGGCTACTGTTCGTTTTCGAAACCAACACCTCGCTAAAAATGTCACATACTGGGCTCTTATTCCGCGTCTTATCTTCGACGTGGTAAAGAATATTGGAAAGAAATGAGTTGAGAAATTTGTTCTCAGCAAAACTGGCGTATCCGCATAACCCTTATAATGCTGAAGCTCCCTTTCGCCATATTTACTGAAACACACTGTAAATTAGACGTAACGCATAGGACGCCTTACAAGCATAATATAGTAAATGTATATAATATCATTTTAATATTTGTATTTAATCTGTATCATACACTGATTAATGATTAAAAATAACTCTGCATGCCTTGCCAAAGCCTCGGGTACTTATACATGTTCGTGTAACACGTCAGCACTTAACAAAGCGTATGTAATTAAACCACCGTCTATTACACGAGAAACAGACCGATTCAGCCCTTTTTCGTCGGTACATACCAAGACGACAGGGTGAAACAAATTACGTGCAGAGCGGAACAGTCGCTCAAAGCACTAATTGCTTATTCCCGAGTAGGCCTATTAATTTTTGTTTATTTGCAAAATAACTTCTTACAATTTTTTTTATTTTTTTTTCTTTTACTTTCACGCGTACGCTTAGAATTGCAGTTAGAGAAAAAAGTGGAAGGATACATTGTGCATATTTTGGAAATAAAAAAAAAAGAAATAGAAAACTCAAATCTTTCAATCTGTCTATTCAAATTTGACACGCGTTCTTTCTTTACTTCATTCTCTCATTCTTTCTTTCTCTATAATTTTTCATTTTCGCACAATTTTTCATCACCACGTCAGCCAGCTTCTTTTGGCACGTGCGTATATATTATATACAGATAAAAAGTCGTGGGATCTAGATATCCGGATGTATCACGACTATTAGATTAAAGAGAGAAAAAGAAAAACGTTAAAAAAAAAAAAAAAAAAGAAAAAATGAAACCACTGTCAAAATTCTAATATTCTACTTTTTTCTATTTTACAGATTGAGTCAAAGTACAAAATTGCATCCTCGAGTATTAATAACCTCTATCGCAAAAACACAAAGGGGTAAGTTTAGTAGAGTGTTATCTTTACTTGCATGTTCGACTACAACATTGCACATCACTGCACGCAAGCACGCAAGCACGAACGCACTTTTTTCTCTTTCAAATCACACTAATCATCTGTTTTCCTACATCCGTTTCTCTCCCACCCCGTTACGTTTAACTTCCCACCGCTTAAGTATTTATCGATTGATCGTTTTATCGTTGGTTTTGGCAATGGTTATGGTAAATATAATACCGTTTTGGTTACACAGTCATAATCGTTGGGTGCAAGTCTACCATTTTCACTGCGTGAATTTTACACGTTATACATACAGCATATGGAACAATAATACGCTCTGGCATATAAACGGACAATATGCTTTTTCTCTGCCAATCTCTGCCAATCTCTGCCAATTATCCCGCAACTAAAACCTTGTACTTAAGCCAATCTGTAGGTAGGTAATGCAAATTAGCGATCTTTGAAACTGACGTGTTTCACTGAGGAACGGTATTCGAACGTAATTAAACAAGGTGAAATGAGCCACCGAAATCCGAGATGCCACTTTTGGCAATGAGATATACGAGTTTCCATGATTGTAATACGGTTATCATTTTCGATTGAAGGGATTTCACATTCGTGTGCGAAACTTTCGCACGTGTGATCAAGAGAACGATGACTCGTACGTGCTAATTTTCTCCACTTCAGTGCACATTTTTAACGTAATTTTCATATTTTTGCAGATGTATTCGGAAAAAAAAAACAGAAAAGCATTAAGTCTGGAAGCGATCATACGGACTCTAATAAGAATTTATAAACACAGTCCGAGTATGCGTGTTGAATCTCATAACACATAATCATTGCATCTGAAAGTTCAATTATTATACTACTTATCATTGAGATCCAAGATATTGACACGACTAAATAACAGGGTGCCACAAAAAACAATCGGCTGATTTTTTTAGAAACAATATTAAACGATAATCAAGACGCGAAAATCTTAGAGCAAATTGTTACGCTATTATCTGACATTCAGTTGCCTCAGATTGAACAATTGAATGAAAAACCGCGTTCACAATTAACTACAACTAAATCCCAATATCGTGTATCTAAATTTTGACCATCGAGATCTTCAAAACTTTCGCCTTATTCACTTCTCGACAACCGACTTAAAATTTATATTCACGATAGGGTTTTGTCGATATTATTATTATTATTATTATTATTATTATTATTATTATTACAATTATTATTATTATTTTACCGAGCAAATTTCAGGTGCGAACACAAAGTCCAGGTGATCCGAACCAACGTTTCTCATTCGATGTTTCTCCTGTTTCAGAATTACGGCGAAAATTGACGACGACATGGTGCGATATTACGTCGACGAAGATCTTTTCCTACTCGAGGTTAGTCACACCTCGGTATCGAGTAACTCCGACCCGAATTCCGAGCACGATCCCTCGTCGCCTGGCGACATCAGGAACGGAGCTGGGGCCGGATATGACGTCACTCTCATCGAGCTTTCGACCCCAGCGGTTCAGCCGTCGGTTCCGGTCTCAGTTCCGGGGTCGTTGTCGCCCCACCCCCACTCCCAGCATCAGCACCAACATGGACACCCTCACGAGAGCAACAATACGTGAGCTAGGAACGAGGATCGCCGAGTCAAAAGTTCGAGCTTGGTAGTCGGGTGAGGAGAAGAAGGAGGGAAACGATCGGATAGAGGTACAGAATCGAGTAATGATTCGTAATTATACCGGAACAATCTCTTGAAACTTGTAAATTCAACCGCGCATGCGCGAGTTTTATCGGCTCTTCGCGCAGGCTGGCCATCCCCGAGTTTTCAGCTGTCCACCTCTTTCTGGCGGCAATGTGGTTCGTACGAATTTTCGAGGTTAGAATCTCAAGTAATTAAGGCAGCGACTCGGAAAAGTTTGGGAAGCATTTGTTGTTGGGTCGGAAAGCTCATTCTTCAAAGAACGGTCGGTATTTAATGCTTTATAATCTTTGAAAATTCTAACGTACACATTTTGCGTACGTTGGCACGCCTGCATCGCGGACAAAAATATCGCTTCCGGAAGATTTTGCCGACCAATGAGATTGAATTACTTGGCGCACGCGCGGTTGATTTTCAACTTTCAAGAGATTTTCCCGGTGTGCGTATATGTAGGCTCGCAAGGAAAGTGTCTGGTCTTCGGATCACGGATCGACCGAAACTTCTAGAACAGTTACTTCGGCTCAAAATACGAAGCTTCCGATGTGTAATTTTGTCAAATCGCTCCGTTTACGATGTAGATCAGGTCGTCGAAGATTCGCAGTTTAATGAAAATTGATATCGAAGGCAAAAACACGCTTCTTATCTTGTTAGGTCAGGAAATCAACCACAGAAATTCTGGGAAAATCAATGATCCAGAGACAGGATACACTCCGTGTTAGTTTTATCACGTTATCGTTATGTTTGGGTGATTGTGGCAGTAGAATCGAAGTGACCGTTGCTCGTGTGCACTTTAAGTGAGAACGAGCCTATCCCACCATCTTCTTTTTTTGTTTTTTCTATTATTGTACTGTATACGTAAAGTAACTGCACTGTCTTCCGCTCTCTCGTTATAATCGGATAATTTTCCCGAGAACTCATTATGTACCTATAACAATCGCGTCGATATCACACGATTCTTCATCGTTGTAAATACTTTCATGCTATGTGTTACACCTACCATACATTATTTCGTTATGTCTACTCTATACATCTTATATAAACTCCGAGTATAATTTTCTCCGTTAAGTCACAATTCATTCGCCCAATTTAAATCGTCAAACTATAAAGTGGCCGTTGGTCGTTTTGACAACCATATTCAATACTACTCCGATGTTCTTAACAATTACTTAGGCGCTATAATATTGTTCTCATTATTTCGTAAAATTTTTTTATGGATGTAGAGTAAAAATTCCCAACAGCGGACATCTTCGGGATTAGAAATATTGTCCGTTATTGAGGAGTGGCCGCTATTCAGAACAACATTAACGTGTAAATTGTGCTTCAGAAGATTTTTAGACTGTCCGTTGTAAAAAGGGATCCTTTGTTGAGAGGTGTCCGTTAAGAAAAGTTTCACTGTATTCGCGACACATTATCAACCAAAAGTGAGTCTCGTCGAAAATATTGAATACTTTATGACATGATAGAAATCGGGAAAAAATCAACCACGGTCAAAGACGATAAGAAAATTAAATTTGAATAAAAACAGTACCCAAAAGTTATCAATAAATTGTTTAAACAAAACATTGCTTAAAAAATCCGCAGGGAATGTTTTTTTTTGTCATGTGAAATTCGTTGATTTTTTTGAATACACGTGAATTGTTAAAAATTTTCTTATTATTTTGAAATTTCGAAAGGAGAGATGTAACGCAATGAGATTTGATTTCGGCTTAGCGAACCCACATACATCGTTTCAAAACATGTTTTCTATTCATCGTTGAGCCTTTGTACATGTACAGAGTCAGCTGTGCTCTTCAACATAAATAAATCAAATCCAGTCAAGTAAATCGCAAAAAAATAATTGGCAACCACTAAGCGAACGACAGCTCATGTTTCAGCGAAGATTTCACTATTTTCCGAATGTTTGTTCATTACAAACGAGGTCGAGTCAGATTCCACGAAAAGTTCGAAAGCTTTGACCCACTATTCGATATGACTTAGCTGAATATCGGTACTGCGGGATTGTTTGGAAATTGGTAAAAGATCTGCTATTTCAGCGTCAAAATTATTCAATATGGCCGCCGAGATAGCCGGCAAAGCCATTATAATGAGTAAGCACTTGTTTACCTTACCTGCGTGATTCACTCTTTTCATCTTTCGGCGGCGCCAAGCTCTCAAAATTATTGTAATAATTTAAAAGTAATAATAAAAGAAGGAATAAAAAAAACCGGAATATCGTACGTTCGTGACGCGATGTGTGAATCAGCTTTAGAGATCCACGTGTACATCAACGCTAAAGTTTATAAATTTTTACTCGTAACGCAAAGGTAGATTTACAATACACGGGCATCTTCACCAATCATAAATTTTAACAATGCCGATTACGCAATCAAAGATAAATTAACAAGAGCCAATCTTTGTCCGCCTGTCGTTTTTGTTTTCCCCATTAAACCTTATAACCGATTGTTAACGTTAATTTAGAAGCAAATAAAACATTTTAGACAACTGAAAGAACTCGTCCATTAATCTGGCGTGATTCGTTCGTGGACGGCATGCCACGTTACTATAGAATAGCAGACATTGAACTGATAAAAAACAATCAACAATTGAGTGTAAAGTCTACGTGTGATTGGTTCTAATTACCGGTATAAGCTCGTTTCTGTTTTTATGTAGATACGGTTGGCTGTTCAAAGTTAATCTATAACAGTCGAATAAAAACTTGATTTGCTTACGAAAAAAAGAAAAAAAAAAAACAAAAAAGAACAATGTACGGGTAACAGTTTGTGGATAGCAGAGAAGTTGTGTTATCGCAAAAAAAATAGACACTTATAGAGTCAGAATGAAAATGAGAAAATACGTAGCTTCTTTCTTTTCCGTGACCTTTTTTTTTGACGGCCGTTTCCTTTCTCACCTTTTTTTTTTCTCTTTTACATAATTATACACATAGGTATATATACTATGTTATGATTGTTTTTTTTTTTTTTGTTTTTTTTAATTGTACATCGTGGTCCATTACATATTATTATCGAAGATGGATATGCCACATTTATACATGTATAGGGTTATAAAATGATCGTGCGAAGGACCAGCGATAGTTTATAAGAGAAGTTTACTAATGTAGATCGTATAATAATATAATAGTGATCATATTATATAAACGCAAAGTATAAAGTATGTTAGGAAAAATGGCATATGATGCTAGATGTTGAAAATTCTTATATCGATATTAATTAATATAGTGGGAAGGCCATATATGCAGCGATCATGAGAATATATAGTATATACATATATTTTTTTTTTTTCTTTATATATGAATAGTGGTTAATGGTTATCGATTGATTAATTATATCTATTCCCGGTTATATATATATAAGTACAGACCAAGGCACGGCTTTAAGCCCGGATTCTCTTGTTATTACGAAATCTGCGTAAATTTAAACATAATAATTATACGTTATTAGTATGAATATATATTCATACTATATTATATATTTGAATATTTACCTGCAGAATACCTAGGTTGTATTAGATTTTAAATCAGATACGATTAATAGGATACATTATAATAATACGTTACGTTACTATATATAGTATATATAACGTATATGTTGTTCATAATATATTTGTCATTCAAGAACGATTATCCCATGATTATTATTATTATTATTATTATTACTATTATAATTATCTTTATTATTATGCCATTTATACACTTCTTATGACATACGTTAATCACGCACGTTATACAAACAAACATCGTATTATACCCCCCACATACATCAAAGCAACGATCAAAATACGCTTGTAAAATCAATATGTTATGTTATTATTACTTTTCTGTAAACATTATTATTTTTGTTAAATTTATTACAAGAACATATATGTTATCATCATTATCGTAATTACTATAATAATAATAATTATTATTATATATATTTCCGTAAAATTACTTGAATCAGATGATCATTATTTTTATTATTACCGTTGTCAATAACATTCATACGCATGATATAAATTAATTTTATTCCAACGATATAACATTGCTAGAACTTCGTAGTATGTGTATTATTATTACTATTATTATTGTAGTTCGTAAAATTTTATCAATTATCATTATTAATCGAGTAATTGCAGAAATACTTTGAGGATTTCAACCGATACGTTAATTATACATCTTACATAGATGTATAAAAAACTTGATTGCAGGTTTATAACCGATATAACAGATCTGGGGTTAATGCGGAAATTGAACAGACATCCGACCATGACATATAATTATTGTAAAGAAAACACTGTTCGTAATTAAACATACATATAGCTGTATACGAACGGGGAACAAAGTGAAAAAGAGACGAAAGAAATAGAATAAGAAAATAAATATGACGTTAGAAAAGAAAGCTAAAGTTGACAACGTTGTGTAAAGGAAAATCAAAGTATGTATACGGGGATTCTTATTATTCTTATCGTTATTTTTATCATTAATAGTATTCCTTTTTTTTCGTTTTTTTACGCACCTCAGCACATTAGCATCCAGCCAGCCGTTTTGACTTGCCGTAATATATTATTATATGCTTGTACGCGTACCGTCACGTATAAAATACGCGGCATTGCATTTTGTATTAAAATTGAAATGGTGAATCTCAATTCCGATGAAAAAATTGTGGAAACTCTTACAGGGTTCTACTTGTTAGGTTTTTTTTGTGTTTTTTTTTTTTTTGTTTTTTTTTTTCTCTCGTTTCATTTCCGGCGTAGTTAATAATTTCTATAAATACCTGTACGTGATTAATATGTACCGTTAACAGGTACATAAATATATTAAATAGTTGCGACAGACTGAGTCGATTTGGAAAAATGAATTCCTCGTGATTGCATTGCAGCATGCAAACCGAAGAATTGATATACGTACATTACACCCGTATATATTACGAGATAAATATATACACATATATTCATACATATATATATATATATTATAATAATAATATAAAGTTGACATATGTATATATGAATAGATATATATACATATACACACTTGTAATACATGTGTTTGATTGTCGCGCGACATCTTGCCATCGTGAGATTGTGCCAGAGGTGATATTACACGTTATAATTACTATTATTATAATTAATATTAATATCATCTTTCGTTCTTTTTGTTCTTTTTTTTTTTATTCTCTTTCGCTCATGCAAAAACAAACAGAAAAAACATTTTTAAAAACAATACATATTATATGTTAGTATGTTTTACAAAATACCATTATTATTATTATTATTATTATTATTATTATTATTATTATTATTATCATTGTTATTTGACACATTATTTGTTATGTTAAAATAAGCCTATCTGACCTTATAAACATATATACTATATATATACCTATGTATGTATATATTATATATTCCAATTAAAGTTTGATCGATCATTTACAATTACCATATGCATATAATATACATATAGAAACATATAAGATATGTTACGTCGATGCGAATATATCGCTTCAATAATACACACAATGCCTAATGGAAAATATGTATAAAAATCGAACGATACATATTTACATGAGATATAAGACGTGTAAGACTTTCGTGAAATTTGCGACCCAGCCGGGAATTTCCTAACCAACGTTGTTTGTTGTGCAAAAGAACCGCAGGAAGCATGCATGAGTAATGAGTACGGTAATGATTTATGAAATTTTCACCAGGAATTCTCGCGGCAAATTACACTTATATATGCTAGCTATATACAAGCCGGTATTATCATTGCCTACTATATATATACCTACCTATCTGCTTGCGCCACGGGTTAATATCGAATTTAATTAACAATGTGCTGTATGATGTCGGTCCCGAAATGGTTTGATTTGTTCGATATTGATCCGCAATTTCGAAGGACGTGAAAATCAAGATAGACATACTTAACCGCGGATATATCTGGACATTCTTTTTCTTTTACCGTTATTTAAAGCCTGTTAAAATTGTACCGCAAAATCTCTCAGGGGGTGGTCGAATCGTCCTCAGTCTTTGAGTAGATTATATCGGGTTTCGTATACGTAATAAGATTCTTTGTCTCCTGCTCCAGTTGACGATAATTTTTGATTAATTTTATTATAGTGATGATTATTATTATTTTCATTTTCGTCCAATTAATTACAGACGGATTAACGAATAACGAAGCACAGTCGTTTAGGAGTTTGAATGCGTAAATATGTTTTGTTTGAATTGCGAGAGGCCAAGTTGTGCCAGATGACGATTTAAAGATGCCACAAATATTAATAGGTAATGTTAAGGGGAGAGCGAAGAATGTTTTTGTATCATGAATATTATTGTTGATTGGTTTGTTTCTATGCAAATAAGTACCTGAAATAATCGCTTTATTGATAAGTAAGCAAGGATAGGTAGGCACAATGTTAATAGGTATTAAGTGATATTGATACTATGTAATATACATGAAGAAAATATCTATACAATAATATTATGTACCTACCTACATCATGTCTATTCGTTATACTTGATATTCATACATACGCGCATTATAAAATGGTAACAGCAGTCACAGTTTACACGAGTGGACGAAGATTTTCAAATACCCTGACAGTTGCCATACTCTCCCAAGTTTGAGCACCAGAAAATATTGCGTCGAGGTGCAGAAAAAAAATTAACTTTTTGACTATCTGATTACTGAACTGATAACTTTCAAAATTCACTTTGATTTCTATGATCAAATAGAATGGAGAACTTCAACGAAGTATCGTCGGAAGTGATGGCGCCTGGTTGATGGCGACCCGCATTACGGCCAGCCATCGATAGTTGCCTGCAAATGGGACTTGCAGAATAATTAAGGTATTATTTCACTTTACAAACAATTGGAGAAATCGCACTTGTGTGTTGGAATATTGAACAAAAAAATTGGTGAACAATATCTAATATATTATCGTTGCAACGACAATATCGCTCGGCGTCATTTTAAAAATACAAATGATGCCGAACGATAATTTAGGAGTTAGAATGTTGATTCAAATATTGATAAAATCAGATTTAGGCGAACAACAATTCGCTTATTTTTTACCGTTTTGTTACCTAACTAATATAAAAATCACCGTTTAAATATGAATTTAGGACCAAATTTGCCAATCTTTACGATAATTGGGATCGGTTTTAGCCCGTGTTGATTAAACGAGCCACAGTTAGTCATATTAGCCCTCGAGACTAGAAACGCACCGCACATATAACGTCTAATACGAATCGCAACTATTTGTACTAAGATAATAAAAATTTTGCAGCGGAAATACCAGCGAGACGTTTAGATATGCGGTGCGAATATGAGTAATATAGCCAGTCTTTGCAGGCTATATTCTGTTTGTGAAAAGAAAAAAAAGAAAAAAAGATATGGACAGAAACTACGAGAGGTGAAAAACCGATACGGTATCTGGGGACCATTAATATATGCGAATATGAAAGCAGAGTTCAGTTTCTTGGTGTAGAGGTATGAGAAGGATGTGAAAACTAATTGGCTTGGCGGTACAAGATTTGACTTATGAGCAAACATCTACAATAAGCGGATCATGGGTACCGGGAATCGAAATAGGAATAGCAAAACACGATCCGGTCAAATCAGACCTGAGCGTATCTTTGTGGGCATCCGATTCCGTGGAGTTTGAGAATAGCCTTATGAATATATATTCAAAGTGCTACTTACTATAGCACGCAATCTTAAGGAGCGCTCACACCGTATCCTCTGATTTGAATAAAGGGATCATTCATACGAATGAAAGGATCTTATTCGTAGTAAATAAACGAACGCAATATAAAACGGGTTGCGAGTCCAGAAATTATCAGTTTTATTTGTGTATGAATGTTTTAGACAACGCAACTTGAAGCTCTAACAGTATACGTGTATATCCACTTGTACGCGTCACTGTAATAATAACGAATATTTATTTCTTTCACGTACCTTATATAATGGACATCAATTATCTCCGGAACGTTAATCAAACACAACTACCGAACGGAACTTTAAAAAGGCATTAACGTTGCCGTCACCCGACTAGGGCTCAAAAGTACCGCCGTATAACTTCTTTCAAATCATTAACAGATCGGCAGTCTGTTATATGTATAGCAGAACGGGAAGTCCCGATTTACGGGAGGAAACTTCCTTGGTCTCTTTGATCTTGCTGGAGGAATCGATTATTACCGGTTGGCGAATGACGCAGCGGTTGACCGCAAAGAAAATTATGCTTATCCCTACTTGACACAAATTATCAATTTGGCGAATATCCTTTCACCGCGATCGTACGTACCATAAAACTAGAATAGCAAATATCGCGAGCTTAGCGATTCCCAGAAGTATAATCGAGAATGGGCAGCTCTCCAACAAAACTGCACGATCGCCGTCGTGCGCCTTCCACTTCGCAGTCGATTTCTATCTGCTAGTCGTAATATCGAATGCAGTCGGCGTAGAACTTGGGAACCACGATTCTTCGATCAGAGTGAGTAATCCGGAGCTGCTTGCGTACCCTGAGGTGCATAGTGAACAGCCCAAGCGGACGTGTGGGTTCATGGCGCGTTCAAAGACGAAAACACGTACGAAGACGGGCGTGTGTGGTTGGTCAAATGGCGGGCTCACGTACCCAGTGGGTGTTGCGACCTTGAGGGGGCCGATGGCCCGATCGTAATTTCTAGTTTTGTACTTTAATGTCGTCCACGTTTCAGAGGCTCGTGACACTTCGAGGATCGACACGCCCGCCATTGTGGAGGGGTTCTGCAAATTGCAATGAAATTGGGTTCTTCAGTCCGTTGATCGAGTATTGTGAGAATATCAGGATAAGATCGTCCATTTTTCACGCAACTTTGACACGCTACAAACGATTAAATTACAGGCAATCCTGATCTCCCTTGCAGTTTGTCATCGGCTACGTTTGCTTTACGTGCGGGTTACCCCATGAGACTAGATATATAATAAAGAAGATTGCAATTTCTGAATAGAATGTTTGATGCCAAGCCCGCAGCTTTTACATTCTCTGCTGACATTTTATGGCGCTTTGAGCGAGATTAAGGGCCGTGGTTGTTTCGTTCTCCGGGCAAGTTTTATCTTACCGTTAAATTGCTTGACTTCAGCCGCTAGTTTAGAGTAGCGAATGAAATATTTTAATGAAGAATAAAGTTTATACCTAATAAGTATGAGACAACCTTCCCAAAGAGGTAATCAAATTAATCGAACTATGGTTTTTTATAGGACCGGGATCTTCTGAAAACGTGAGGGTCGTGTTGCCGAAGTGGCTTGACCATTAGATGTCAAATGTACGAGCATGGCTGAAGCGCTGCCTGATCGGTTAGAAGTTTGTGAAGCAAGTTGGTCATGTACGATATCTTAGACGCTGTGGAATTTGCAAATCCGTAAATTTATCTTTCATATTTACCAGCGTAATTAAAAGCCAAAAATAATAGATAGATAACACTTTTTTCCCGTCACGTTACTCGTTCATTTTCCAGACTTGAAATACCAGAGATTTCGTAAGCTTATTCAAAATACATTGCGTCCCGGGTCAACGTCACCTTGCTCCGATTTGCATTTGCGTCGTAATGAATGTAGCGTGTCAGCTACATTGGGTATGATGATGGTCACGGCATAGTGCTAACGGATTCTTTTCACTCACGGGAATGCTTTGCTTTGTAACTGTAGGACATACTGATAGGTTCAATAATGATATTGGTTCACATAAGATTACACCGTAACAGGTAAAGATAATATATGAAAGGCTCTAAGAGCATAACGGAGCTCGACATTGTTCGTCATATCTCAACCTCGGGCCATGGCGTGGGATGCGAAGTTTTAATGGATTCGCAATTTCGCCCAGTTATAGTGTCACTCGCGTCTGCTCGAGTTATCGGATTAACTCCGGTTCGAACGGTACTCTGAAAGCCGAGTGAACCTTGTGTATACCTCTTTGTTATTTTCGACGCTGAACGATCCGAAGATCGATCCGCTGGAGATTACGACTATAACTCGCCGATCGTGCAAGCTTGCCGTAAAGTATTCCAGAGCACTCGGATACTTTTTTTCCCAAGCACATAACTTGTAAATAATGAAAGAAAAACATCGGCCGATCTTTAGACCGGTGCCCAAGGGGTCAACGAACCAAATCAAATCCCAAGTGGATGCAGTAAGGGCAAGCGACTTCCTTCGGCCGAGACCGCGGAATTCAATTTCGGACCTACTCGCTTTCACCGAATAATTTTCGGCGCCCTCAAGTCCGGTTTGACGAGTTGCACCGTAGTCTTGTTTCCCAATCCCTTCCAAGACGTTCGCAAGGTTCGCAACACCTGTGCACCTAAAGGCGAATAACCCTCGCACGTTTGACCTTTGCATGGCGACCAGTTGCAGCGAGACCTTCGGAAAAGCCCTCGCGGGCAAGATTTTATAATTACAGTTGACAGGGTCAAGTTCAGGTTTCTGTAAGGACTGTACACAGGGTATAGGGAGTCTCGGACTCGAGGTGAACGCCATCGACTGGCTAGACGAACCTGCAGGCTATTACCGTGCCTGCACCCTTCGTGCGATCCAGTTCGCAGCTACAAAGGCTAATTGGTTGCACCATCCACCGGGTTGAGACCCGCCTAGCAATGCCGGCGTACAAGTTCATGGCCGCTTCAAGGACAACCGATCACTCTTCTCCTTTATGCTAAAGACAAAACGCATTCCGTTACGGCGTCACTGATGGCCGGCTGCCAAAAGTTAAATTGACACAATAATTCTTCGGCGCCATCCGATTTGCATATCATGCACTTAGCTGACGAATCTCTGTCTAATCCCCAAAGATCGATCGCTGGGATAAAGAATCGCGACACGGCAAAGATATTATGGGAGTGAACTCTACGTGGGTCGGGGAGCCAGTTGCGGCCCGGGGGCCCCGTCCTCTCGGGACCAAGAGGAGGGCGCGCCCGTTATAAGCTCGAGACACGGGTGGTTCCTCAGCTTAGTGACGATCCGTGCGGCACCCGGACCCTAATTCGTATCGTGCTCCTCTGTTGTTACTGTGCTACCAAAGAATTCGTAGGTGACAAATCACGCCTCCCGGTTCCGCATCAGTGTCAGGAACACCGCATTTCAGCCGACGTCTAAGAGGCGGGCGACGATCTGATACCGCAAACATGCGCCAGCGTAGACTGAAATTCTCACTGGCCACTGCGGGGTGTCTTTTTTTCGCACTCCTTTGTCACGCAGATACCGATTATCTCGAGGATGACTCCGTCGTCGTTGAAGGTAAGTGCGATTTACTTGCTCATAGCAAAGTTCGCTGAACGCCGCCATTCCTATTTATCTATGCAACGTGCGTACAAACAGCTCGCGGAATTTGCTGTTAACGACTTTATACGGCGTCGAGCCACGATCGACGATTAACAAAGACTATCTTCGAAGATCTTTCGCTGTTTTGATTGATTGTTATTCCTTGTCCGTGTACTCGGAGGCAAAAATAACACCATGAGTACATCATCGATCGAATGTTCGACGGTTACAACGCCGAATGCCACAAACATTCGTATACGAGAGTCAATCGGGTATCTAGTGGTTTGAACAACCACGTGCGGAGATGTTTATTTCCGTCGATTCAGCGTTAAGTCACTCGGCACAAACCGCAAAGAAGGTGCTGCGCAGTTATCTATCCTTCCGAACACCGTAGGAGTGATTGTGAGATCACTTTGAGGTTCTCGACACTGCCCACTATCAACCAAGCCGTTTTTATTTCCTTTCCTGAGCAGCTGCTCAAGACGGAGACTTGCACACTCGATTGAGCCGTGCGCTGCCCTGGGAGCGCGATGCTGGACCCGGTTCCTACAGCGGAGCCCCTTGCCTAACTTCGAAGGGTGAAGTTGGTCGGTGTACGACGTTTAGAGAGTGTTATCCGTACTTCAAGGTCCCCGACCTAACTGCATTCGACGGTTGGATCCTTGGCGTTTACGAGACATGTAACTACGTGGATCCCGATGGCCGCATGGCGTTCGGTGTTTGCTGCTCGAATCCACCAGTCATACCCATCATTCCACCCGACGCCGGAAATGTCCCCGTCGTTGAAGAGACACAGGTAGGTTACAACGTACGATCATCACACGTTCGCCTCTAGGTCACGGGCACAGAGCATTCCGACACGTTCGTTTTTGCGACGGTGCACCCGGATGGAGTCCGTACACGAACACCGTGTCCGTATTGTTAAACATTAAGAGAGAGTGTTTCGTGTTTCACTTGATTAACAGGCCATGCGGTACGGATCATAAGGTACCGTTTATGGTATTGTGCGCAGTTTGCAAATCGTGTCTCAGGATGTCATAATGCAGTCGGAATACTATTACACTCGCTTTTCAATTCCAGGTTGGTTCTGCAGATTCGGAAAAGGAGAAACCACGTCCCCCCATAGCCTCGTGGCCACCACCGATTCCGACCCATCCACCAGATCACACGATTCCACCTCTTCCGACTCATCCGCCATCGCCAGGATTCCCTGCAGTCACTACTCCAAGGCCGCCAATCACGACGACCAAAAGACCCGGCGCCACAACGTGGCCAACCAAGAGACCATCCTGGTGGCCCACCACACCAGTCGCACCCGTTAAACCACCCTCGTCACCGGCCACAGTTCCTCCAACTCCAGGAGGCGGCGGAGTTCAAGCGTATTGCGGATCCAAGAATGGAAATCAGGACCAGGAACGAATAGTTGGAGGGCACAGCGCGGACGTCGGCGAATGGCCGTGGATAGCTGCTCTTTTCAACATGAACAGACAGTTCTGCGGTGGATCCCTGATCGACGAGTCGCACATTCTGTCCGCCGCCCACTGCGTCGCACAGTAAGTAATTCACTTCTTGATCAGAGTGTAATCCCGAAACGGTAACTCGTTACGTGACAGCAACCTTCATACGGATGATCCGATGATCATTTTCAGAATGAGCTCATGGGACGTTGCTGGATTGACGGTTCGGCTTGGTGATCACAATATAAAAACGAACAACGAGGTGCGCCACGTCGAGAGACGGGTACGTCGCATCGTTCGGCATCGAGGATTCGACTCGCGAACCCTTTATAACGACGTCGCAATTCTTACCCTCGATAAACCCGTAGCTTTCACCGAGCAAATACGACCCGTCTGTTTACCCTCTGGGTCACAGTTGTACTCTGGAAAAACTGCCACCGTAATTGGCTGGGGCTCGTTGCGAGAAAGTGAGTTGGATAGCAATTTCTTAACACCTCATTGCTCATGTTCATGTAGGTATTCATAAAGCATGTAAAAGTTGTGTATGAATATCTTTGACGAATGATCGGGTTGTGCCGGAGTCCGCCTTTCTTAGCATTTCCGTGAGCGTCACTAATCGACAAATATTCCCCACTCTCTACATAATTTCTTAACAATGCAAACAGGTGGTCCTCAGCCAGCTGTTCTTCAGGAAGTCGCTATCCCTGTATGGACTAACTCAGAGTGCAGATCGAAGTATGGGGCAGCAGCACCGGGCGGTATTATCGAAAGTTTCCTGTGCGCAGGAAAAGCTGCAATGGATTCATGCTCCGTGAGTACATTATCACAGATACAAAATCTTTGTTACTTTTTGTGCTGCTTCATTTGTGCGAAAATATGATAATTGTTCGATTCTCACTTGCACAGGGTGACAGTGGCGGTCCTCTCATGATCAACGATGGCAGATGGACCCAAGTTGGTATAGTTAGCTGGGGAATCGGGTGCGGCAAGGGTCAATACCCAGGAGTTTATACTAGAGTAACTCACTTCCTACCCTGGATTCAAAAGAATCTTAAGTAAGCCAGCAGCATATAAAAAATTTATTCCCTGGATTGACGGTGGGGTGGGAGCTTTATCAAAACTAAATACACACACGGTATATCTCGTAGCGAAATATGGAAGCGAATATAATTTTTTTTTTCAATGACAATTCCGTGCTTCGTAAGCGTGTATATACGTAATAGGTATACAGCTCAATTTCATCGCCAAGGCATAACAGTCGTGAAAAAAGGCTAATTTTGTAAGTCGTAATAAAATACTTTTATATCATTATGCATATCTACGTACATAAAGAAAATAAAATAAAATTGTACATCCCGACTGTTGGTTGACTATCGTTCAACCCTTTGTTCTTCTTCTGCAGTGCATGAGCCGCAGCAACACAGTTGCCATTCCAAATATTCTTGGCTACACATCACAACTGCTAACAGTAAGGTGCTGCAGTATATTTCGAGCTGTAAGTTAAAAGACATCAGAATACATGTTACTGAAGCAAAACTTCAAAGAATAAAATTACAAAGAGTTATGTTTTCATTTCAAGACATAACTAAACAGTCACTTTCAATATTAACTAAAGAGTTGTTCCAATCAGATATTATTCTGCAGTTGATCATTCTCAATAAAGAATCGAAATGCATATTGCACAGTACATAACTCGAATGACGTTTTAGAGCACACCACGTGACTGAAGTAAAATAACTAACAAAGACTAACTTATTATCAGTCCTGAAAAACTTTCTGTTGACAAATAGTTGGATTGAAAAAAAAAAAAACCAATAATATGAAATAAAGGACATACCTTGAAAATAACAGGTATCATAATTATCATCTGGCTGTGGTATAAACGGTGGCGTCGCACTATGTGGTTTATCCCATGGAAAATCACTGAATAGAGTCATAGAACGAACCTCGACTGCTGAAGGTCTGGTTAATGGATCGAGAGTTAGCAGAGCATCGATGGCCTCCATTGCGGAAGCTGATAAGGCCTCATCCTCTGTTGGCCATGGAACGTCCCGAGCCAAAATATTGGTAAACACCGCCTGCGGTGTCTCGTCGTTGAAGGGTGGAATTCCAGTGCAGAATTCGTATAGGCAAACCCCAAGTGCCCACCAATCGACAGCTGAGCTGTGACCCTGCCTTAGAAGTAATTCAGGTGCCAAGTAATCTGGTGTGCCGAGAATACGGTCGTCTGACCGCGACGACAACTTTCCACCTCTCCTTACCGACTTTGGAGTTCTGTATGGCGTATGACTACCGGCAGATGTCCCTGGGGTTTTAATAGGTGAGATACCTGGATGGTCGTCATCTGTACCAAGCTGTATGTCAGGTGCAGACCGAGACGTTGATTGTGGCAACTCAAACCTGGTTGTCTTGATTAAAATTGGTTTATCGCTCTCGCTTGCCTGCCGATGTTCCTCCAATTTAGGGTGCCGATGAGTGTGATTATGATTGTGGTTCTGGAGGTGATCCCTGCCATTGCCATTGTCGTTGGATTCGTCATCTTGAGTTCGTCTCTGCTTTATGGAGGAGACTGGAGTACTGAATGCGACGCCTCCTCCGCTGCTGCCCGTCCCTTCGCCATTCGTTACCTTAGCAGTAGTAATTGCTGGATGTGGGGAGACGGCACGGGAAAATGACGTCCCTCGATTCTTCCTTTTGGGTGTCGAGTTGACCTCTAGACCAAGAAGATGAATTTCCTTGGTCAATCCTGTTGCTGCAGTAGCAGTGTTCCTCTTTCGCTTTGTTCCTCGGGTAAACGAGATCTGGCTACTGCTCAAAGGACTTGTGTGACTGAGTTGCTTATTAGGCCAATCCGCCTCCAGCGTTGAATCATCGTCTTCAGTCTCTCCCTTGCTGCTATTCACTTTAACAACCGAACTTGAAGCTTCACAGGTGTGAAAACTGCTGCCAGTGCTGTTATCCTCGCTCTCGCCTAGCCCCTTGGAGCTTGTACTGCTGTCCGTATTATTACCGTTGGCTAACCGAACATCTTCTGCAGATTGAAATAGTGTGATTCCAGAAACTTGGCAGTAATCACCCGATGCCCCAATCGAAGATGTGAATGAACCGCAACATCGTCCACTAGTTTTTGAACTGTTATTACGAAGAATTTGGATAAGGTTGGTGGCTGGATTACTCCTCTGACTCGAATCTGAAATATTTGCCTCAAGGCTCGACTTCTGGCCTGATCCAAACGACAAGTGAGAGGTAAGCGAGAGTAGCTGGCCAGGAGTTCTGGTAAGGAGACTAGGTGTGCAATTGACAAGATCAGATATCTCGAGGTCCCTCTGCATTGCAGGTATTCGACTAAGTCCAAAATCCGTTAGTTTTACATGTCCCTCACGGGACAGCAGCATATTGTCCGGCTTCAGATCTCTGTGCACGATACCATGGGAGTGAAGGTACTCCAGAGCAAGGCAGACTTCTGCCGTGTAAAATGCTGCCATGGATTCTTCCATGTAACCGCAATTCCCCAATAAACTCTTGAGATCTCCACCCACCATGTACTCCATCACCAAATAAACACTGCTGATCGATTGCAGGGAATAAAACAGCTGAACGCAGTATGGGCTGCGTGTCAAAGCCAAAGCGTTTCTCTCAATAACTACCTGTGATGCCATGTTCTTATTTATCATTTCATTTTTCTTCATTACTTTTATGGCATACATTTGCTCTGGATTTGTCTTTTTGTAGCCTAAAAAGACTTTTCCAAATGCACCTCTACTGATTGGCTTGACAATTTTAAAATCCTGTATTTCCGGCACCTGAAATGAAATATTTTTCATAGTAGTTAGTGGTCTGTAATTAATATTTTTCATTGCGTCGAATGGAAATGCATTGAATATTAACTGGACTACAGGATGTACAGCAAACGTTTATAAAGAAAATACTGACAATGATACATAAGGATGTGGGTAATCGCAGAAGCAGTCCGATAAATCATTATCCCAAGTCTAGAGCAGTGGACAGTAGGAAAATAAATAGAGTCAAACGAAAATCAGCAAAAGGACAGCAACAAGCAGATTATATAGCGAAACTAATTTATAATAAGATCCCAATAAATTTAAGATATAGCAGCATTCAGTCTTGGAAAACTAGCATAAAAAAATGAATATTTGATGTGTGATAAAGTATTGACACCTTATACTTAACATATTTACTACAAGATATGCAAATTGAAGATAACTAGACAATAATATAATTTAACAGTGAAGAGGATGAATAAACTCGGAGCTATAAACTATAACAAATTGTTTTCAACAAACTTTAGTTCCAATAATCCCTTAACATTAATTTAGTAACTATTTTTATATGGATACTTATTTAATAAGACCGTATGAGGTTTGATACATTCTTATGAATTTCACCTTGGCTGTGCAATTGACTATTTTTCCGATAGTATTGAAGATTGAATTATCTATTTGCTTGACATCTGACTGCGGCGTGAGCTCTCCAGGCCGTATCACCGATTCTTCGAGGGTACAGGAGCTCGAGGTTTCTGTGGTATCAATTTCGTCGCTGAACGGTTGACCCGGCATCTCTGTCGTCGAGTTTTCCATTTATTTACTCGGAAATGCACCGTAAAATAGGTCCAGCTACTGTTTGAATGACGTTAACTTGGTAATGTAACATATGTGGCATTTCTATGGAAAGAAAGCAAATCCTGACATCCTAACTGTGACAGTCAAGGTTCAATCATGACTAGAAGACACATCAAATTATCAACATAGTTCGGCAACTTGTTGATTTAACATCTGGAATACGCGGGTCAACGCGACGATCGGTCACAACCATAGAAGCATGAGGATAGAGTGTGACAGGCGGCTCTGAACGTACCCGCCCTTACAGAAAGAGATGTCTTGAAACGCTTGAAACCTGCCTCTATCCGTAGACTGGCGCATGCGCAGTCAAGAAATCGTCGTGTCTAACTAGTTAGCTGCGAAGGCAGACCATTTGCTAATGTCTCGTTTTGTGAGACTCATACTTCGGAGGTTCTATTCTTTCGTGAATATAAGATTTCTTACGTCCATGTGTGTGAAATATCCTATGAAGGATGTGTATGAAAACAGCCTTCGGTACGAGGAGCCAACCGAATATCAAATGTAGTCGATCAAGTTATCCATAACGTAGCTAAAAGTGAAAATTTTTATTTGGTAATATTAAACGAAGATATAAATCACGATTTCACAACTAATTACAAGCCATCCATGCATGTCATTGCTATTTGCTAAAAGGACCAACCACGATTACACAGGTCTGCAAGCAAAAAATTGCGCAGGCTTTATTACACCACTTCTTATAGATTTTTACGCTCTGAAACCGGAAAAAACATTCAAAAAAATCCATCACGTCCGGTTTTTTTTTAAACTCGTCTTTGTAGTTTCAATTAGACTGAAACTCTCGTTTAACACGAAATCTAGAGACTAAAGAATAAATATAAACAGGAACGAAGAAAATGAAAAGCGGAAACCTGTTCAGAGAACTATCAAAAAGAAGAAGAAAGGGTTTCATAAGGAAAAAGAATGAACACGGAATGTTAAGTACATTTAAAAGAAGTATTGTTCAGGTGCATTGAAATGAAATGGTGGTTTTTTCATTATTCTTGTATGCTTTTGTATGCTAATACGTTGTATTTTGCAAAGATGGAGTGGAATGGAAGTAACTTTTGGATTTAGCACACTCGAAAACATAACATTTACCAAAAACATCACATGCAGCTGAAATAAACTATCTTTTTGCAGACCTGTGTTATCTGGCTACTTCATCGCCTCCAATGAATTTTTCTTTTCTGTTCAAAGGTGTGTCCTCATTGGTCACGCTGATGTCCGATCTGCGCATAGAAAATGTAGTACCAAGAGGCCAAAGATGATAATGTGAGGCAATGCGTGACGACGGGAATCGTGGACGTCATCTGGCGCTTATCGGTTACCTCAAAATTCCGTCATCTTGTGTAATGTGTCGTACACACGTCCATGCATGTTTATGCATCCATCGTACCCATGCATAGATACGCAGTCTACACACGTATCGTGTCGTAAATAATAAGTTGAGCAATTAGAACAAGTAAAGGCAAAAAAACATTGTGATAAATTCTAGCAGGGTATGGACACTTAGACCTCCCCTCCACTCCTTATTCAAGCGCAGTGGACCAGGGCCATACCACAACAATAAGATGTAAAATTCCCATATATTAAGTTTAAGTGGTATCACTGACATATCGAGGCGTCCTCTGGAGATTTGATAATTGGCTTGTATGAAGTTAATGTTAATGATAAACTGTTTGAAGGAGGTTTGATTATTGTTTGTAAGTATCAACATAGGTCGTCGTAATCAACATGTACCAACTATTGTGGGAAAAAATATGAAATTCCTATAATTTTGTTAGTGAAAACTGTTATTATGTTGGCTATAGCCCAGTCCACACCGACGAATAATTTGCCTCAAAAACTGTTGAGTGTCCATACCCTGAATTCTAGTTGCTTAAAAATTGACGTTGACCAGCGATGGCGGAGGAGTCAAACGGGGAATCTACCTTCGAATTTGTCGAAAAAAAGACCGACGAAATGTCGATATCCGGAGAAACTGCCAAAACTGGTTAGTATCTGCCCACCTTTGATATAAGTATTCGTTCATCTCCTTTCTCGCGCCTGTCAGAGATGCATACAGCCTGTACAGCTACCCACAAATTTCAGACTTGTGCCAGCTCACACTGACATGAAATTTTTTTTACCCGAGTATGCAGAGACCTCATTCATAGATGAGTAAATATATTCATCTTCTCTCGATCTTTCCTTCATTACTTTTTATTTGATTATACCATTGTAGGATCTTTACTGTGATTGATTCAACGAGTAATGACATATTATCCAAAATCTTGTTTTTCAGATTCTTCGAGCAGCATATCGTCTTCCGCGTCTCTCTTGGCACCTCTCGGACTTTCTTCATCTTCTGGAAATTTGCTGTCCAATGTCTCTCCGCCAAGCGCCTTGCCCAGCTTCGTATCAAGCTCTGTTAAACTAATGCCAGATTCAAGTGGTACTAGCACTGGTGGGAACAATGATTCAATTAATAAACAACCACAGTCTCAGTCTGGTATAACGGTGAAGCAACCTCATCAGGAAACTTATTACTCTGCCAGTTTTTCACCAGCTATTCCATCCAATGAAAGCACCGAAATACCACAAGCAACTCAGAGTCAAGATTTCAACTTATTTTCATGGGTAAAAGAAAATGTTGCGGCAAGTAAAGTTGTGAAAAAAGTCACTGAGACAGCTAAAAGTAGTGTTAACTACATGCTAACTACCCTGGACCCACAGATGCAGCAATTTATGTGTAAGTAAACATTTTCCAAATTTTTAATCTACAGATTGGAGTTGTCTGCTACTAATGCTCTGGAGCTTCACTCAAGCTACACGCTGTACAGTTTTCACTAAAGTTTCTTAGTATGATCAACGAATCTGCATTGGAGATACCAGAGGTTCAACATCAGTTAATCACAGATGAATCTTGAAATTATCGACAAAAATTTGTTGATAACTATAGTTATCAACCGAGTATCACAAGTGTTTTCATTTGTTATGTCAAACTAATACCGATCTATTGGTGTAAATTCTTTCAGTTACATTTTCATACTCCGAAATGATCAGAAACAATTTCCACACCATGTTTTTTTGCCCTCTGTTAGATATAGCTAGGGCACAGAAGTACATACTTATGCTATCTATATACACGTACATCCCATTGCATCACGTTGGCGCTGAGTTTATACTGCAGTTTATTTTTTGCCAATGCTTAGCCCAGTTTTGAATTAACGAACAAATCACATTGACATTCATCTTCAAAATACAGTGAATCTGGTTTTTTTTAAATGGAATTTCAAAAAAATTTACCTGCCAATGTTATTTTTATTGACAAAAAAAAAGCGTAAATGTCCCGTGATCGACATGTTACTTAATCATGTGAGAACTTATGTGCAAATTTTTTTTCAAATGTACGTTTTAGATCCATACGATGAAATTGAGGTTGTAGTTGCCTCTGATAAAGACATTAAAGTTGGTCCCATCCAAGATGCTTTTGAATCTGTTTTTGGCCAAGTAAAAGTATCGTAAGTACAGTTTTCAAGATCAAAATACAAACCACTTCATCTGTAAATTCTTAAGTGTCCACTGAGCTCAGAAATTGACTATGCGTAGACACACTTTGTTTTCTAGTTTACTCTTCAGTTTAATAATCCCTCAGATGTGAACTTGCACTATTTTCTTCAAGGGGTGTAGCAGCGAATTGTTCAAAAGTCGCAGTACAGCCAGTTGGATTTGCTGCCGGGATACGTGGTGCTGAGGAGCGGATTAATGTTGTACGCAGTAATCCTTCAGTTGGAAGTGATGTACCTGTTGTGGCGATCGAGAACTTTTTACTAGAAGTTAGCCAAGGACAGTGGTACGACTTGGGCGTAATTGTTTTGAGTGATCCGAAAAACAATGTAAACCTTCAAACATTCACGCAAATGACACCAGTTCCCAGTCACATTGTCGCATCCGCTCAACAAGCAACTCCACCAGATTACCTTTTCAGATCTTCAGGATTAGCCGTTACCATTGGCAGCTTGATAGCGGATAATTTACAGGTATGACATAATTTCCACTTTTAGAATTCCTGTATTGATCTAACAATGTCACTCCCACATTGTGTAATTTGCCAAGTGAATGATATAAATCAGATTTTTTTAAAGTGTATAATATAATTTGAAGAAATTCATTTTGTTATCAGGTACCTCATAATGAATGGCATCATTCGCTGTCCGGAGTTTCTCGACGAGACATTATTCAGCTCGCAGCGCAGTCATTGGTTGGAATATATGTTAAGGCAGTCCCAAGAACTGAAAAATCGTCGTCAGGATCGCTACAGTCACTGTGAATACAATTATATTATTCTGTAAATTAATTTTATATTATGTACCAGTCAATCTACAATCTGAAGATGAATAATTTTTTGGTATACATATATATATATATATATATATATATATATATATATATATAGGTACTTTTCATGTACGGAATTATTATTTATCTAGACCGGCACACCCAACATTCACATAAAAGCAACATATGCTGAACCGTTTTGATTTTTATTTAAAAGACGGCATCTTGTAATATACTACATATTAGACAACTTATTATCAAATGCCTCCCACGGACTGAAAAAAGCGACCAACAACGGCAAATAGCTCTTTGTTGACTTACCCAGTATCCGCCGCTTCGTCAAACTTTGTCGGTATGTATTACCGTTTAATTAAGCTATGCCTATTTGCATTTCAAACGTACCTAAAATCTCGTTACAAAATTTTAATACAAACTTTCGTAATGTGATTATTTAAAATTTGTATGATACATAGGCAACGTAGGTCTCACGATTAATGGGGTTCCATAAATCTGCGACACTACTAGAATTATAAATAAAAGTAATATTATTGACTGATCCGAGGTCAACGAGTCAGAAATATGTGGAGTTATGTATGATCCAGTGGATTTGAAATATGACATGCATATGTTACGGCAGAAATTGTTTAGTTTGTAAAGAAATTATTGTATCACTAATACGAATATATATTTTATCTAATCGAAATTGCCCGTTCATCCCTGTTACCTACCTAATCAGCTTACACGCGCAAAATTCATCGTTGTGTAACAAATACATCAAAATGAAAATTGTTTTGATAATTCCACCGGCAGTCTACTTTCCAAGCTGTCATCTATTATTTAATAGTTTGCAGAGGAAATTAATGATTAGAAATTGTATACATAGTAGGGGGGCCAAGATACGACCAATTCGATATTTCATTTATATCCCTTAATATACCGGAAATCTTGAGGTGGGTGTGTGTGTATCATACATCTTGTTCAAGCATACGCATTTCTCAGTCATTAAGTTTTCGTTTTTATTGAATAAATGGAATCAACTGGAAAACTTAACAGAGTAATAACAAAGAAGCTAAATCAGAGTAGAAAAGAGCTGCGTAAAAAATCTACAGAACAGTTGATACATATGTATATACGTTTAAACTTTAAAACGGTATTATACGGGAAAAAAATTAAAGAACGAAATAGGTTTTACTGTGATTTGTCACTGCTATTAAAGTAAAGTATCCAGCGAAGACCATCTTCGATTAATATTTCAAAGGGTTCCATAGGTAATATATTATTAAAAAAACAGCTTTCACACATTTCAGTAATAGGTACCACGGGGAGTTGGTATGGCGTACATGTCTTTAAATAAATGTATAAAATAATCGTCCATTTTCCATATTAACATGGTTTTTTCCGACATAATTACAATTTCTTTATTCTTACTTCCGTTTTCCCTTTATTTTTCGTTTTTATTTTCTCATTACTTTTTATAATATTTTGTTTTTATCACCTTTGCCATATATACCTGCGGTTGCTCTATGCTCATGCGTAAGATAAGTTTTGCGCAAAACAAGATTGATAGAGGACCGATTTTATGATTCGAGTAGTAGCAGCAGGTTCCAAAATGATATCATATTGAATTACAATATTTAAATAGATATTTAAATACACGGCACAAGCTTCGTTGAACTTGTTACAATTTGTCAAGATACGAAGTCAGGTCGGGAAGGCCTTCCTTCAACCCCTTCCTCTTTCGGGTATCCTGAAAATGAATTATTTTATAGTAGACGATGATAATCTCTTTCACTAATCTGTCAACACAAAATTAATTAACTAATTTTAATCGATATTTTGTTCGACTTCCTATTCCGGTTCACCAGATGAGACTGGAAACCCAAACTAAAAGACGGTTACTGTCTCACGAATTTAAAAATGTCAATGCTTAGAGTAACATTGCCATTAGTTATGATCGTGAATGAGTTTTATATAAAAGGTAAATAACGCTGATTGTTTAAACCATTCCCGACATCTAGTACCAAAAAGCTATTCGTAAACAGAATAATAAATTAAAAGACGAATCTGAAGCACGCTCACCTGTACAACCTGGAATGGGCGAGTACCAGATTCAGTTGGGTCACCAGGAAGAATTTGCCAGTGATCAAACACGCACTGTGGGAACGCCTGCCCTCCGGTGTTAGACCGAAGGTCAGCGGTGAACCCGAACGATTCGTTGACAGGTAAGTAAGCCTTGACTACGAACATGGGTGTTCCTGCAACTTGTAATTCTTCGAAAACGTGTCCACGTCTACGATTGAGTACTCCGTAAATTCCACCAACGGCAACTTCAGGGCACTAAAAATAAAGATATGTATAAATTTAGACCAAGACTCGAATGGAGATGTACGTAGTCAGACTTTAAAACGTCAGTTGGCCGTTCTTAAATGTCTCTCATAATATTTCAGAACAGGTCTGTGAAGAACAATCATCATGTAAAATAGGCATCTCTTTCGTGAATTACGAAAAGGATAAAACAACTGCTACACACCTGGATTTCGCAAAGATATACGGGCTCCATAAGTCGTGGGGCAGCGGTGAGCAGACAGGCGTACAGACACCGTCTCGTGGTAGGAATTATCTGTCCACCACCTCTATGAATAGCATCAGCGTGTAGTGTGACGTCGTAAATGTTGAAACGAACGCCTCTCAAGTTTTCTTCGGACAGAACACCCTGTTAACAGATGGGATAGTATCCAAAATTATTTCGTATGCACGTTGTTTAGAGATAAAATGAATTTTTTAAATATTATATCAGTGTGTCAACGATAATCACGGTTTCTCATAACCCAGTGCTCAAACGAGTTTTTTCATCATTTAATAAGTTAGTCATTTGAATATCTAAATTTACACATCGAATCCTATCTTCATTGAAAAATCACAGAACGATTGATTACCTCTTTGGCGGCCCACTGGAAACCAGCGACTACGGAATCCTTGATTTCGTTAAGATATTGTACTCCCTTTGTACAGTCAAGTAGAATATTTGGTCCAGTTCCATCAGGACCAAAGCACCAGATTTTTCTTGCTTCGGTGATGTCATAATCGTACTTGTCGCACAAGTAACGCGCACGAACTTTAAAATCGTCTCTTGGATTGACATCTCCCTATGAAAATCCATGCCAATTTGATGTAATTAAGAAGGATAAGCCGAAAGATTATTTCATTTGGAATGGAATGAAGCTATGCTACAAAACTCCTCAATTTGAACGCAATTACAAAGATACAAAGAATTGAAACAAAAAAAATTACATCGGAACTGTACTATTCGAGAAAATTGTTACATTCCAATAACAAAAACCCTACGGCAAAATATTTCAAATTCTTCCGATTGAAATGAAATTATGTATTTCAAACGATCACTTACGTTGTCAATATCTTCGGCAAGGCCATCTGGCATAGGTTGAGCTTTCATGAAAAGACGATTGTGTTTGTTGGGCGATTTGGACAGACACATCTGGTCTGATTCCTCTGACACTGTTTCACGGTAGGATACAACAGGATCGGATTTCTTGATGGGAATGCAAGCATGGTCATCTTCAAGATCCTTTAGACAAATTTCAAGATGGAGTTCACCAGCACCAGCAATGATGTGCTCTCCAGATTCCTCAATGATACACTGGACCATGGGATCGGATTTGGCCAAACGCTTCAATCCTGTGAATCAATTCTTCGTTTACTTTGTTGATCGCAGACAATTTTCCTAGCATGAAAATACGGTCCGTCTCACAAATTGTAAATTTATCATAATTGGTATAATTTATTATCACAAATTAATCAGTATGTACAGACCTTCGACGAGTTTGGGCAAATCAGCAGGATTCTTGGGCTCAACAGCAACGCGAACGACGGGCGATACTGAGAATTTCATGACCTTCATGTTGTGCGCGTCTTTGAAGGTGGTGATGGTTCCAGTCTTGACCAAGAATTGATCAACACCGACGAGTCCACAAATGTTACCTATGGTTGAACAAGCGGTGATTAAATGATGTATTCATTGAACAAAAAACGTTATCATAACTGTACATCGTTACTGTCAGTTGGCCGTTCTTTCTGTCTTTCATTTAATTTCAGAACAGGTCTGTGAAGAACATTCATCATTCGTTTACAAATCAATCAATGAACAACCTCGAAGAATATTTTATTTTTAGTCAAGTACTACATCAGCTGCAAAAGCTGGAAGAAAGTTGAATGCCTTCGGACACTCACCAGATGGCACATCTTCAATAGCCTCTACGTAACGTCCCATCATCAAAATAGTACGTTGGATGGCCTTTTCGTACAAATCTTCCTTCTTTCCTGGAGTGAAGTTGGGTCCCATGATGCGAGCCTTCATTCCGGTGCATACTTTTCCTGAGAAAACTCGTCCGAAAGCGTAGAAACGTCCTTTGTCAGAGGTTGGTACCATTTTCGAAACATACATCATGAGGGGAGCATTAGGGTCACAGTTCTGCAAAATCGAATTAACCCCTATTACTGATTTTGTTACAATAAAAGGAGCGAGATTCTGTTTGTATGTAACAAGTCAGTTGGCCGTTCTTAATGTCATTCACTAGAAATCAGAACAGGTCTGTGAAGAACAATCATCACGTAGAGACAGAAAATGATAATGTCTACACGGAAGGTAGAGGAGTTTTACCTTGATGCCAAGAGCAGCTTCATCATCATGAGGACCTTCGTACAACATCTCCATACGATATTTCTGAGCTACAACGGGAGATGGCAAGTGGATAGCTATCATCTGAAGCAGTGCTTCTCCGGCAGGCAGCCAAGTTCTCATAACGACCTGGAAAATAATAATTTTTCGTGAAGAAAATCAAAACAACATTTCTTGTGAGCAACGTTTGAATGCGCTTATTCACGCGATGTCAGATTTAACTTATAGATTACCTCACAACGGTTCAGAAGAGGTGTCAGAAATTAATATAGTATTCATCATATAAGCAACAAATTATTGCCGTTTCTTTGTGGTATTTCACAAAACTATTGAATATAACTATATATGAAGTGTTGATAGGCTCACCTTAAGGAGGGCCTTGCCATCCTTGTCCTTGTCTTCAGGCTTCAAAGTGATGCCCAACTTTTGCAATAGACTCTCAGCTTCGTCTTTCTTGTAGTTCATGATGCAGTCGAATACCTGAAAAAAAAAAATATTTCATAAGTAAACATGTACTTCGTGTAACGAATACTAAAATAGCCATAGAACTGAATCACACTGACATACTCACACAGACATTATACTTGCAGTTTGTTAGTCACTTTAGACTACACAAAAGAATAAAAATGCATTCTAAATGTGCATAATACTCTAGAAATATCAATTGATAGTACAGTGAAAACTTTGTTGTTTCAATGCATTGTCTTTCGTTCAGTAATCAATAAACTTGAGACACAATATACATAATATGTTTTAGAAATACCTTGTAGATGGGATCAAGGACATACATGCAGAAGGACCGCTTGTTGTCAGCTTCCTTTTGCTTGCTCCACTTCTTGGTCTTTGGGTTGAAAAAGGATTCACCCCAGAGTCGATTCATCAGTTTCACAACATCAATCTTGAATTTCTCAGCATACATTTCGGAAAACTGTTTCAATGTAAATGCCCATCCATGGAGTCCAGACCCGAAGCCCACAGATCCCTTGCTAGGGTCAACCTTTAGAAGGGAAAAATTAATTTTAATTGGTTCAATCTACAAATTATTAATTGACAGTGATGAATTGTGGAATTTGTTAGGGTATTATTCACACAGCACGGATAACTTACACGAACTTCTCCCATGGGACCATCATCGTCGGAGTAAGTGGCAATGATGACATTCACATTTTCAACAATACGCTGGAAAGTCTGGTACAAATCTTCACTTTCCAACTGCAGCTCAAGCAAAGCACGGTCCATTTTGTTCATGAACAATACAGGCTTGATACGTTCGGCAATAGCTTGACGAAGTACTGTTTCGGTCTGTACGCACACACCTGCAGAAAAGTAGCCGATTGAAATCCAACACAACTTGGTCATCGTGATTTTTATCAAACACAATTCAAAGGAATTAATTTGTTTTGTGGGAACAAGGTCGTAGCATGCCAGTATCGGACATAAAGATAGAGGTCCACTGACAGCGTTTAAACAAAGTGACATATTTGATCTTCTTCCATAAATGCACTGCAAACACTGTCAAAGTGCACGGAACAGCTTTTCAAGAAAAATTGTTCGGCACACTACAGAGTTGCCCTGGTGTGCTGGAAGGTGTACAGAAAATTATATACAATCCAGCTTACCAGAAACACAGTCGACAACGACAAGAGCTCCGTCAGTAACACGCAGAGCAGCCGTTACCTCACTTGAGAAATCTACGTGCCCAGGAGAGTCAATCAAATTAATCAAGAATCCTTTCTCTTCTTTGTCACGTTGGTCTGGATTCGTGATGAAAACGCAGTCCTTCTCGTCAAGTTCAAAGTACATAGAGATGGCACTAAAGAATAGTATTGTAAAATGAATGTAATATCAGTAGCAGTTTTGAGCTATCCGAATATTTAAATAAATCATTTTCTGTTATCAAATGCTGTAATAGCGATATTTGAAAAAATAAACTAAATACTCACGTTGATTTGATGGTAATGCAACGTTCCTGTTCATCTTTGCGAGTGTCTGTGAATCGGGTCTCACCAGCTTTAGCACCGGCAATAATACCGGCCTTAGAAACAAGGGAGTCAGTCAATGTTGACTTTCCGTGATCGACGTGGGCGATGACGGACATGTTTCGGATGTTTTTCTTTTTGTCCATCATCCCACGGATCTCGTCTACTGTGAAGTTCACCTAAAGTATAATCATAAATTTTCTTAAATACACATAAGCCAAGTTTATTTTTCAATTAATTTAAACTCTGCTAGTAATGATTGGCAACTTTGTTCAGGTAATTGCAAAACAAAATGTTTCTCATAGCAATATAAAGTTATGGTAGAAAAAATAAATTATGAAATTGAAAATAGCCTATAGTCAGTGGACAATGAAGGAGTTTTCTTAGCCTGTTCATAAGCATGATTAGATAAATAGATATTTCCACAGTAAATAAAAACTAATTGGTTTGAAG